>NW_027203516.1:1575000-1842500 GCF_024711535.1 Dipodomys merriami | reverse complement strand
GTGTGTGTGTGTGTGTGTGTGTGTGTGTGTGTGTGTATTTGCGTGTGACATTTTCTTGATCTATTCATCTAATAAGGGGCATCTGGGTTGATTCCATATCTTAGCTATGGTAAATAATACTGTGATAAACATAATCGTGCTGATAGCGTCAGTGTGGCCTTGTTTGTGGTCACTAGGGTAAATGCCCAGAAGTGGGATTACTGGGTAATAGGAGAGCATTATTGTATACATCAAGGATAATCTTAGTAGATGAGCAGAATAGCTCAATAGCTAAGTACATATGACCATATAAGGTGATTCCAAGTGAAATGACCTCCAAGACATGTTCTTTGTTTTTGTTGTTCTTAATATACTACGTGGTTTCTTTTTTTCTTTTGTGTTTTCCACACCTATGGTTTATACCCTGTAGTCACTGTATTTCATTTTGATACCCTGGCTATTGTAAATATGTTAATCTGAACTAAGGAAGGGAAAGGGAAAAAAAACAAAATGATGAGACAAAGGACAGAGGGGGAACCTATGCAACAGTGATACAAAACAATATGTTGGAAAAATCTTGGGGGAATGTTGGGAGGAAAGAGGGAGAAAAATGCGGGAAGGGGGTAACAAGTTAGAAAAGTAATGAATTCACTACCTTACTTATATAACTATAACCACTCTGAACGTTACCTTGACAATAAAATTTAAACAAAAAATAAAATAAAATACATGAGAGCAGCAATACAGGAGATGGGAGTGAGGGAAATACTGTACTATACAGAGAAGAATAGAACAGCTTTGGAGAGCGGTAATTTTATTTTAACATAGGAAGTAATATTCTACCATACAGTTTTTCAGACTCATATCAGTCACTAAAAAGGGAAAAAATGCACAATCAGTTAACCAATAGAGATAAAATAAAAAAAAAACTAAACAGCGATGGTGAAAAAATGGTTTGGACCAAGAAAAACAAATGACATAATTAGGAAACAACAAGCTGGTATGTTTAAAAATATTTTCATAATTTTATTAAATGTTTTTTACATCACAATTTGTTAGAATTATAATTCAAATCACAGTGTAATAGTATATCATAGTAATAATAGGATACTTATTACTGATTTTTAATATTGAATGTTTAATATATAATTTTAATTTTAGTAGTTATAGGAAAGAAAATGAAACTAATTTTAATAATATATTTCATGAATTGTAAAATTAAGAAGCATTATTTCAATAATAAATCATCATTTCATTTCTGTGAATTAATGTAATAATTCAAAGTGTATTCTACACTTAGCACTCATCTTAACATCAAATAATAAATTATTGCACATGACTCTTGGTATTAGGTGGAAGGGTTCAGCACTGTGGTAAAATTCACACTACACATTCTCGAGGCAGTACATGAGGGTATGACTCCTCGTCTAGCTTAAATTGTGGAAATTTAATTACTACATACATGTTAAATTCCTGTTTAGGTGTTATCCATATAATTATACATAATTATATACACGAGGAGTATTTCAGATGATAAATAAAATCATATTCATTAATTAATTAAATTTTTATTGTTTTGTGCCAAATAAATATTTATAGAGACTGAATTTCTGAGTAGCTGGTGGTGTATGTGTGCCAGATTATACATATTGAGGTTTATTTTATATTTCTTACATTGTTTCTAGAATTCGATTAAATATTCCATAAGGTGTAAAGAGTATTATATTGGATAAATGAAAGTAAATGGAATGTTTACTTCATTAATCCTTTCCCACTTGTCTAATCCCAAGTACAAACTATACATGTGTTTGCAGTAATGAAAACAACAACAGATATAAGCAAGTTAAATCTGACTATACATAAATTTTCCATGTGTTTGAAGTAATGAAAATAATAGATATAAGCAAGATAAATCCGTCTGTAGACAAGTATTTCCACCTTAATTTTGATAGCTGCTCCTATTTTACTCTTGGGAAAATGTGCTCCTGGCTAACCACAACTGCAGAATATTATGGTTTGATCTATCAAAAGAGAAGGAAGGAAGGGGTTTCTTCCTTCCAAAAGTCTGCTCCCAAGGATGTGATCTGTTTTATGGTGGTGAATTGGAAATGAACATTTTTCACAGTCAACCTTGAAAAGCTATCTTGATAGACAATTTTTGTAAGTGGTTACAGAGGACTATTCATGGCTCTGCAAGGATGCCAGGTTGCCTCATTTTGAAACAAATAAAACAGGAATTTAGTTAGTTGTTCTTTGTATCTGTAGGAGAAAATCCCATTGACTCTAGGCCAAGGGATCACTGGAGCCCAGAGAAGCTACTACCTTGAATAGTAATGCTAGATCTCTAAAAACAAAACAAAACAAAAACTGCAGTAAGCACAGCCATCCAGGGCTGCTCTCACATCCTGTATGAAGTCAGGCAAACCAGAAGCTAAGAGTTATTTACCTGATAACTATTATATTTTTTTATGAGTCAGACTGAAATGAGACTCTAGAGACAATGTCAGAATGACTTATCAGAGAGACTAAAATTGGTCACACAAAGATTGGGAAATAGAATTCCTTGTAGAACAAATAAATCTTAGAAAGTCTGTGCATGTAAGAACAAGACAGCAGACCAAATTCCAGAAATGCACAGTTTCTTATAGGACAGCTTAATGAATTATCAATGGAAATCTTGAATTCTTAAATATTTGATCACATGTGGGAGAAGGCCAATTGCTGAAGAGAAAGAAAATGTCATCCCTCTATTAGGAGGTCCAATATCACTTTAGGAAGTAATGACTTGTAATAAAAAGAGAAAAAGAATTATTTCAAGTGAGGGTTTCATTTGTTTTGATGTAACAGTTCTTGATTTAGGTGCTAGCAGTTACCATACAATTGATCCAAACCTACAGCTGAGTCGATATTGACTGCAGTATTCACACATGAAGGAAAAGAGAAAATTTACAGTGTCTGATGAATTGAGAGGAGTGTGAAGCGTTTTAATAGTGATATCTGAGGTTTAGACCCAGGTGAAGAGGTGGATTTTCTTCTTTTATAAAAATCCCCATTTTTAGCCTGGTGCCAGTGGCTCACAGCTGTAATCATAGCTACTTAGAAAGCTGATATCTGAGGACTGCTGTTCAAAGCCAGTCTGCAGAAAGTCCCTGAGACTCATTTCCATTTAACCACCAGAAAACCAGAAGTGGCACGGTGGCTCAGGTGGTAGTCCACTCACCGTGAGTTGAAGAGCTCAGGGACAGTGCCCAAGCCCAGACTTCAAGCCCCTGGAACAACAACAACAACAAGGAATCCCTCTTTTCTTTGACTGCCTACATCTTTTCCTAACATTCAACAAAGAAGCCATTTTATCACCCACTACATTTAAGTCCTATCATAGATAAGGCAAGTAGAATGATTTAGTATCTTATGTCAAAAGGTTCGTATTTGTGGAAACAAATATCAGCAGTAGTAACCGTTTTACTAGTCCTTGAACTCTGGGCCTGGGCCCTGAGCATTGTTATGCTGGTAGCTTTAAAGTGAGCTTTTATGATTATTATTTATTTGATTACTGCCCATAAAGGAAATTACTTGGTCATAAGGGAGATATATGTTTAGTCTTTTGAGGAATCTCCAACTGCATTCCAGTGGTTGAACAAGTTTAATTTCCCACCAACAGTATACTGTAGTTCCCAGTTGGCTACATCCATGCCAGTAATTCCTATTGTTAGCTTTCTTGACAATGGCTATTCTAACTGGGGTGAGGTAGAATCTGTCTTCTTTATTTGAAGATTTTTAGGCACCTTCTAGATACCAGTATTTAATGAATCTATGAACCCTCTGAGTTTGCTTTCCTTAGTCTTAATATAATTTTCCAAGCCTTTTATTTTCCTGAAGACTGGTAAAAAAATCATCCTTTCAATTGGGTGAATAGAATTCCATTATGTGTGTGTGTGTGTGCATGTGTGTGAGATGACTATAGGCCTATGAGTTCATTTCTGTTTTTCTTTTTCTTTTTTTATTGTGAAAGTATTGTACAGAGGGGTTACAATTACATGGGCAAGATAATGAGTACATTTCTTATCAAGCATTGTAGCCTACTCCTTTGTTTCCCCTTCCCATTCCTTCCCATCCTCCTCCTGACCCCTCACCAATCGTCCTTCCCTCTCCCCCCTACCAATCCTCCTCGCCCCTCCACCCCTACCAAAGTTGTAAAGTTCGTTTTCGACATAACAACTTGTATTTCTCATTGTTGCAATGGTCCCGCCTGTATCCCTATTTAAATGATTTGTTTTTTCCCTTCCCCTCCACAAATTATAACAACATCACATTCAGTGAAAGCAGGTGTAATACCATGGGGGAGGGACACACAAAGCAACAAAAATAATCCTATAAATGTGTTAGAAACAATCCCATAAAAGGAAAAAAAAAACATTTAAATACTTATCTTGGGGTTCATTCCCCTAACATCAACTTATCTGAAATTTTCTGCTTGACTCAGATATACTAGTTATTGCAAATAAGGGAAACTATGGGACCTATGTTTTGGGGGCCTGGCTTACTTCACTTAATATAATTTTTTCCAAGTCCTCCCATTACCTCAAAAGGGGGCAATGTCATTCTTTCTGATGGAGGCCTAGAATTCCATTGTGTATATATACCACATTTTCTTGATCCATTCATCTACTGAGGGGCATCTGGGTTGGTTCCATGTCTTAGCTATGGTAAATAATGCTGCCAATGAGTTCATTTCTAAGCCGTCTATTTCATCTGTAATTTTGTAATTCCATATTAAATTGGATTGCTTTCTCTATTGCATTTAAGAATATTGTTGGTATTTTGATGGGTATTGCATTGTCAATTATTTGGGGGCAGTATTGCAGTTTTCACAATGTTAATTCTTCCAACCAGGAGCATTGAAATTCTTTCCATTTTCTCGAATCTCCTTCAATTTTCCTTTTTAGATTTGTAAAGTTTTCACAGTAGAAATCCTTCACATGTTTAGTTTAACTAATTCCTAGGTTTGTTGATGTTATTTTGTTTCGTTAATATGATACTATTTCGAGGCTAATAAAAATGAGGTAGTTTTTTGGATTTTAGTCTGGATCTTCCTATTGTTGTTAACACAGAAAAACTACTGAGTCTTGTGGGTTTTATACCATGCTACATTGCTGAATTTTAGCATCACCTTTACTAACTTGAGGGAGGAACCTATAGGGTCCTTTAAGTAAAGGATTATTTCATCTGCAAAAAGGGATAATTTTACTTCTTTCCTATTTGGATCACCTTTATGTTTTTCTCTTGTCTATTTTTCTTGCTAGAAAGTCCATTACCATATTGAAGAGTAGTAGAGAGAGTGGACATCCTTGTCTCATTCCTGATTTTAATGTCTTCATGCTTCCACCGTTAGTACATGCTAATTATGTCTTTGTCATATACATTCTCTGTATTATATTGAGAAAAGTTCCATGCATTTCTAGCTTCTCAGACCTTTTAATATTAATGGGGTATTGAAACTTGTTAAAAGCTATTTGTAGGGGCTGGGAAGGTGGCTCAGTGGTAGACCGCATGCCTTGCATGCATGAGGCCCTGGGTTCGATTCCTCAGCACCACATAAGCAAAAAGAAGAGAGCCGGAAGTGGCGCGCTTTGGCTCAAGTGGTAGAGTGCTAGCCTTGAGCTGAAGAGCTGAGGGACAGCGCCCAGGCCCGGAGTTCAGGCCCCAATCCTGGACCCCCCACACACACACAAAAAAAGCTATTTCTAAATCCATATCAACGATCATATGGTTCTTGTCCCTGCTTCTGCTGATGGTTTGTATTATGTTTATTGACAAGTATATTGAATCCAATTTTATCCTAGGATGTATCTTGTTTGGTCATAGCATATTATTTTTTTGTTAGTTTTTGAAATTGGTTGGTAAAGATTTTATTAAGAAGTTGTTTTTCAATGCGTATCAAAGGGTTGGGTTCATAGTTCTCTTTCTTTGGTGAGTCCCTATGTGATTTG
Organism: Dipodomys merriami; assembly: GCF_024711535.1. NCBI lineage: Eukaryota > Metazoa > Chordata > Mammalia > Rodentia > Heteromyidae > Dipodomys > Dipodomys merriami. The sequence goes on along the minus strand of NW_027203516.1, from coordinate 1,836,531 downwards.
TGGAAGAGTCTAATTCTAACTTCACAGAATGTGTTTGATAATTCCATTTCCCTTTCCATTCCATTGAAGAGTTAGATGAGTATTATAAGTTGTTCTAAGGCCTTAATTTCATGACAAATCCATTGAGCCCTAAATTTTTCTGGTATGGGAAGCCATTTATTGATATTTCATTTTCATTACTTCGTAAGTGTCACTTTTTGGCTCAGTTCGAGTATACAAATGCATCAATTTCTCCAGGATTCTCCAGGTGATTCACATAAGGTTTTCAAAGTTCTCTCTTATAACATTCTCAATTTTGCTAATTTCTGTTGTAATGTCTCAGTTTTGTCTCTAATTTTATGTATTTGAGTGAGTTTTCTTATTTTTTTAATTATGAAGTTGATATACAGGGGCGGGTTACAGTTACATAAGTAATGAGTACATTTCTTTTTGAACTGTTACCCTTTCTCATTTTCTCTTGATTTCTCCAACACTGACATCCCACTCCCCAAAAGTTGTAAAGTTCATTTCTAATATAGTGTCTACTGTATATCACTATTGCTTTGGTTAATCTTTGCCCCACCATTTATGTGATTTCCCTTCCCTTCCACAAATCAGATTAATTTATGTATAAGACAAAGGGTAGAGAAATCAAAATCAGTGACGTTAGGGAATAAACCAAAGGGGAAAAAGTAAATAGAAACTACTAAATACAGTTCACTGTACAATCAACTTCTCTCCGTTTCTTGGAGCTCATTCGATAAGCATCATTTTATAGGGTGATATGCATGTAGCTACTGAGCTATTGTGATCTTTTCTAAGAATTTACTAGACATATTCTAGTTTTTCCAAATGAGTGAAAACATGTAGCCTATGATTCTTTGGTTCTGGCTTGTTTGACTTATGTTTTCCAAGTCTGTCCATTTCCTTACAAATGGGGCAATGTCATTTTTTTCTGACAGAAGCATTGAATTTTGATGGGAATATATATTGCATTTTCTTGATCCATTCTTCCACTGAGGAGCATATGGGTTGGTTCCATATCTTAGCTATTGTAAATAATGCTACAATGGACATAGCTATGATGGTAGCTTTAGTTTGGCATTTTTGTGATCATTTGGGTAAATGCCCAGGAGTGGGATTGCTGGGTTATAGGGGAGCTCTTTGGAGGAACCTCTATACTTCTTTACAGAGTATTTGAACAAGTTTACACTTCCCCAAATAGTGTAGTAATGTTACTTTTTGTCCACATCCCCACCAGCCCAGCATATTAGTTTTCTTCATAATGATCATTCTAAGTGGGGTGAGGTGGAATCTCAATGTTGCTTTCATTCGCATTTCTTTTAGGGCCAAAAATGTTGCATATTACTTCATGTGTCCATTTTTTTTTTACTTTGTTCTGTTCTGCTTTGGGCTTGTCCTGTTTTCAAGGAGCTTGAGGTTCATAATTATAATATTGCTTTGAGATTTCCCCAATTGCTTGATGTACGCACTCAGAGCTCTAAATTTTCCTCTAAGTACTGCATTTTACTGTGTCCCATAGGAGCTGGTATTTTGTGTGTTACATTCCAGAAACTTTCAGATTTCCATTCTAATCTCTTCAGTGTACCACTGGTCATTCAGCAATGTGTTTTTCAGTCTTCATGAGTTTGAGAATTATTTTTTGCTTTAGCTGTTTAATTCTAAATTTATTCTGTTGTGGTCTGACAAGATATGGGAAGTCAATTTATTTTTCTTTCAATTTGGACAGAATTTCTGTGGGACATAGGATATGTTCTATTTTGGAGAATCTTCCACAAGCTGCTGTGAAGAATGTATATTCTGAAGCTGAATGTATATTCTGTAGATGTCTGTTAGGGCTAGGTGATCAATATAGTTATTTGGGTGTGCAGTTTCTTGATTGAGTTTTTCGTGGATGACGTATCCAGTGAGGACAATGAAGTGTTGAGATGTGTTTTTAGGTTAAGTAATATTTGGTTGATGAAGTGCGGTGCTCCAGGATTCAGGGCATTCATATTTAGACTTGTTATATCCTCCTAATGAAGAGTTGCTTTATTAATAGGTAATGTCTCTTCCTACTAATTTAATTTGAATTCTATTTTATCTTATGTTAGTAATTCTACTATGGTCTGTTTATCATAGCCATTCGCTTGAAAATTTTCCTTCCAGCCTTTCAGTTTGAGTATATGTTTGTTTTTGTCAATAAAATATGTCTCTTGTAGATAGTAGATCGATGCATCTTGTTTTTTGATACTAATTATGTGTTGTAATTGGAAATTCAGTTTATTAATATTGAGAGTTAAGACTGTGAAATATCTGATAAGTTCTGCTGTGTTATACACCTGCTTTTAGGATCTGTGCCTCATCTTCTCTTAATATATTTACCTTGTTCTGTGGTAGGGAGCATGTTATGTATCCATTTCCTGTTCTTCTTGATCTTTTCTATGTAGGATATATTTGATTAACTTCCATCCTGTTGATTTGGGGGAGATACGTTGTTTCAAGTTTTCTTTGTCATGAAGTATTTTTATATAGCCTTTAACGATAAAGGAGAGTTTGGCTTGGTACCATATTCACTGGTGGGAGTTTTTTGCCTTTAATATTTGTCATATTAAATGTCAGTCTCTCCTTTTTCCATATCAGCTAAGAAATCTGTATTTATTCTGACTATATCATTTATAAATAATCTTTTCTCTATGACAGCTGTAAGAATCCTTTCCATGATCTTCATGATCCTCTAATTGATTATGATGTGGTGGTGGGTTGTTCTGTTCTGGTGTTATATGTGGTGTTCTAAAGGCTTCTCTTCTCTGAATGAGCCTATCTCTTTGGATGTTTGGAATGATCTTTGCTAGAATTCCGTAGTATGTTTTCCATCCATTTAGTTCCCTACTCTTCTCCTTGTTGATATTTATCTCTCCCAAATTTGATCTTCTAACTGATTCTTAAAGCTCTCACAAGATCGTTTCTTATTTCTTGGATTTGTTCTAAATGATTGTCTATTCTTTCCTATTAGACCTATTCTTTCTTTCACCCCTGAGATTATCTTCTCTGTCATGTATTTGCTGTGGAGACCTTCTACTTTGTTTTTTACTTTCCTGTCTTCTAATTGGTCATTTTAAGGGCTTCTATCTCTTTATTAGAGCTTTGTTTTATGTATTGTATGGACTTCCTTTAAATCTTTTCTTTGGGTGGGGGTGGGTGGGAGGGTTGTCTATTTAGCTGTGTCTTCATTCCTATCGTTTAACTAGACATCATTTTTTTCCCTTAGACCCCCCCTTACTTCTGAGAACTTATCTTTCTGTTTATAGTCTCCATGAATTATTTTGGTAAACTTTGGCTGGTCTATTCATGTTCACAAATTTCCTTCTATAGGTTTTGTGTCTTTTCATTAATCATATTTTTCAGCAGTATTTGTAATGTATTTTGAAGCCTATTTTCTAGGTCCTTGATTGTCTGTCTAATGTCTGGTTATATTTTGTATGAATTAAACTACCTTGACATCACTTTTCTTGTATTTTTCTGATATGTTCTGTCCTTTTGGAGGATTTCGTAGCTTTCATTTGGAGGAATCTATGATCTTAATCGGTGACTATGTTCTTGCTTGATTTTCCAGGTGTTGGTTTGATCTTCTCTTGTGATTTGTTTTTCGGTAATTAGGTTTTAAATTATTTGTTTGTTTGTTTTTTGTTTTTTTTTTCTTTTCTGTGAAAAAAACCTACAGAGGGGTTACAATTACATGGGCAAGGTAATGAGGGCATTTCTTATCAAGCATTGTTGCCTCCTCCTTTGTTTCCCCACCACCACCACTCCCCGCTCCAAAATTGTAAAATTCCTTTTCAAAATAACATCTTATATCTCATTGTTGCAATGGTTCCATCTGTATTCCTATTTAAACAATTTGAATTTTCCATCCTCTCCACAAATTATACCAACATCAAATACAGTGAAAACAGGGGTTATATTGTGGAGAAGGGACATACAAAGCAAAAAGAAATTCTTTATAAATATGTTAGACACAATAGCAAGAAAGAAAAAAAAAACATTTGAGTCCTAAACTTGGGTTTCATTTTGCCTAAAATCAATTTATGTAACCATTTATGCTTATCTCAGACATATACTAGTTATTGCAAATAAAAGAAACCATGGGACCTACGTTTTTTGGCCTGGTTTGCTTCACTAAATATAATTTTTTCCAAGTCTTTCCATTTCCTAACAAATGCGGCAATGTCATTCTTTCTGATGGAGGCATGGAATTCCTTTGTGTATATAGATCACATTTTCTTGATTCATTCATCTACTGAGGGGCATCTGGGTTGGTTCCATAACTTAGCTAGGGTAAATAATGCTACAATAAACATAGTTGTGTTGGTAGCTTTAGTATAATTTGCTTGTGATCATTTGGATAAATGTCCAAAAGTAGCATTGCTGAGTCATAGGGGAGATCTATGTGGAGTCTTTTGAGGAACGTCCATACTACTTTCCAAAGTGGTTGAAAAAGTTTACACTCCCACCAACTATGCAGTAGGCTTCCCTTTCTCCACATCCCTTCCAGCATCTGTTGTTATCAGAGTTCTTGACTATAGCCATTCTAACTGGGGTGATGTAGTATCTGAATGTTCTTTTGATTTGCATTTCTTTTATGGCTAGGGAGGTTGAGCCTTTCTTCATCTGCCTCTTTGCGATCCTTCTTTCCTCTTCAGACAAGTTTCTCTTTATGACTTTAATCTACTTATTTATTGGGGGATTTAACTTTTTTGAGTTCCAGGTATATTTCAGATGTGAGACCCTTTTATGTTGTATGGTTAGTGAAGATCTTCTCCCAGTCCGTGGGCTCTCTATTGATCTTGCTAGCTGTGCCCTTTGCCATGCAGAAGCTCTACAAGTTCATGCCATCCCATTTGAACAACCTTTCTTTGATTTGTTGTGTTTCTGAGTCTCTTTTAAGAAAATTTTGGCCTGTTCAAAGGAGACTTGGGGTTTCTCCTATTCCATCCTGTAATTTTTTCAGAGTGTTTGCTTTAACTCCAAGGTCTTTGATCTATTTGGAGTTGATTCTGGGGCAAGGTGATATGTAAGGATCTAGCTTTACTTTTCTACAAGTGATTAACCAATTTTGACAGCACCATTTACTGAAGAGGTTGTCTTTCTTCCATTCTATTTTTTGGCTCCCTTATCGAGGATTAGATGGCTATAGGTCTGTGGGTTCATTTCTGGATTTTCTATTCTATTCCATTGGTCCTGAGGTCTGTTCTTGTGCCAGTACCAAGCTGTGTTGATTACTATGGCTTTACAGTAGAGTTTAAAATTTGATATTGATATTCCTCCAGCAATGTTCTTTCTGTGAAGGATCGTTTTTGCACTTTGGGGTCTTTTTTTGTTCCATATGTGTGGATTGTGTCTTCTATGTCCTTGAAGAATGAGTTTGGAATATTGATAGCTATCACATTAAGTTGTAGATAGCCTTGGAAAGTATTGCCATTTTCACATCGTTGATCCTTCCAATCCAGGAGCATGGGAGGTTTTTACACTTTCTAAGTTGTTTTGATTTCCTTTTTCAAGTTTTTAAAGTTTTCATCATAGAGGTCCCTCACTTCTTTGGTTAAGTTAATTCCTAGGCATTTTATTTTTTGTGGGGTATTATGAATGGATTTGTGTTCCTGATTTCAGCCATGCTTTTCTTATTGTTGGCATACAAAAAAGCCATTGATTTTTGAGGGTTAATTTTATACCCTGCTAATTTGCCAAAGTTATGATTCAGCATGAGTAATTTGGGTGTAAAGTGCAGGGGGTTCTTTAAATACAAGATCATGTAATCTGTAAAGAGGGAGAGTTTTATTTCATCTTTCCTTATTTCGATCCCTTTTATATTTGCATCTAGTCTTATTGCTGTAGCTAGGCAATCTAATACTAAATTGATGAGAAGTGGAGAGAGTGGACATCCTTGTCTCATTCCTGAGTTGAGGACATGTCTTCAGTTTTGTTTTGTTTAGGTTTGTCATATACAGCATTTATTGTATTGAGGAATGTTACCTGGATTCATAGTTTTTCCAGAATCTTCATTATTAAGGGTTTTGGATCTTGTCAAATGCTTTTTATACATCTATTGAGATAACCATATGGTTCTTATCCTTGCTCTTGTTCATGTAATGAATTACATTAATTGATTTGCAAATAGTGAACCAGATTTGCATCCCTGAAATGAATCCTGTTTGATCGTGGTGTTTGATTATTTGGATGAATTGTTAAAGTGGATTGGCCAAAATTTTGTTGAGAAGTTTTGCATCAATGTTCATCAAAGAAATGGGTCTATAGTACTCTTTCTTTGATGAGTCACTTCCTGGTTTCGAGATGAGGTTTATGATGGCTTCATAGAATGAGTTTGGTAGTGAACTTTCCCTTTCAATTTCATTGAAGTGTTGATAGAGTATTGGTGTGAGCTGTGCGTTGAAGGCCTTGTAGAATTCCCTGTAAAACCATCTGGTCCTGGGCTTTTGTTAGATGGGAGGTCTCTAATTTCTCTTTCTATTTCAATAGTTGATATTGGCCTGTTAAAATGGTTTAATTCATGTTGGTTTAGTTTTGTCATATTGATATTTGCTAGGAAAATGTCCCATTCTGCCATATTCTCAAACTTATCAGCATAAAAGTTTGAGGAGTATTCAATTTAATGAATCTTGGTTGTTTCTCTTGTGGTGTTTCCATTCTCATGCTTGATTTTACTTATTTGCATGTGTTCTCTTCTTTTTATGATAACATTTGATAAGGGTCTGTCAATTTTGTTAATTTTTATAAGAACCAGATCTTTGTTTTGTTGATTCTTTCTACGGTTTTTTGGATGCTAATTCCTTTAATTCTGATTTAGTTTTAATTATTTCTTTCTCTATACTGGATTGGGGTATATCTTGCTGCTCATTTTTAAGGTGGTTCAGATGTGTCATTAAATTGTCATTTTCAGATCTCTCCAGTTTGTTGATGCAGGAACTCAGGGCTATAAACTTGCCTCTAAGTTCTGCCTTTGCTCGGTCCCAGAGGAGCTGGTTATATGTGTGTTCATCTTTGTTGAATATCATGAACACTTGAATTTCATTTCTAATCTCTTCCATGACCCACGGATGATTCAACAGTGTGTCGTTCAGCCTACATATTTTACAGAACTTTCTTTGGTGGATTTTGGTGTTGAGTTCTAAATTTTTTCACTTGTTGTCTGAGAGAATGCAAGGTATAACTTCAATGTTTCTGAATTTGGACAAGTTTGCTTTGTGACCTAAAATGTGATGTATTTTGAAAAAAGTTCCATGTGCTGCTTACAAAAACGTGTATTCTAATGCTGCTGGGTGAAATTTTTGGCAGATGTCTGTTAAATCTAGTTGTTCCATGCAATTGTATAGATCTGTGGTTTCTCTGTTGAGTTTTTGCTGCATTGATCTCTCTAGTGGGGATGGTGTGTCAAAGTCCACAACAATTAATTTCTTTGGATCTATTTGAAATTTGGGGGAAACTAATGTTTCTTGGATAAATTTAGGTGTTCCATTGTTTGGTAAATAGATATTTAGAATTGTAATGTGGTGAATAGATATTTAGAATTGTAATGTCCTCCTGAAGGAGAGATCCCCTAATTAGTATATAGTGGTCTTATTTATCTCTTCTCACTAATTTTAATTTTAATTCTAATTTATCTGATACTAGGATTGCAACTCCTGCCTGTTTATTGAGGCTGTTTGCTTGGTAGATTTTGTTCCAGCATTTCACTCTCAAAATTTGTTTGTTTTTATGGGAAGGTATGATTCCTGAAGGCAGTAGATAGAAGTATCTTGCTTTTTAATGCTACTAGACAGTCTATGTCGCTTAATTGGAGAGTTAAGTCCGTTATTGTGTTGATAGTTAGGACTGAGAGGTGTTTCGTGGTTCCTGAAATATTATCCACCTTCTTGGGAGCTGAGGCAAATGGGTTCTTATTATGGTCCTTGGATTCTCAGTTTGGGTGTGGTTTCTTGGCATTTATTGTGGTCTTGTTAGTTTTCAATGTGTAGGACATCTTTCAGTATAATCTGTAGGGCTGGTTTGGTGGAGATATAGTGTTTCAGTTTTTCTTTGCTATGGAAGGTTTTTATTTAACCTTTGGTTATAAAGGAGAGTTTAGCTGGGTACAGTATTCTTGCTTGATAGTTGTTTGTCTTTAGTGCATGGCATACATCATTCCAGGCTCTTCTTGGTTTAATTGTCTCAGCTGAGAAATCTGAGGTCATTCTATTTGTTTTCCCTTTATAGGTGAGTGATCTTTTCTCCTTGACAGCTTTAAGGATCTTTTTCTTGGTCTGAATTGATCCTGTGCAGATTATAATGTGATGGTGTGATGTCCTGTTCTAGTCCGTTTTGGGGGGTTCTAAAAGCTTCTTGTGTATGAATAGGTCTATCTTTTTTCATGTTTGGGAAGTTCTCTGCTAGGATCCTGTTAAACAAATTTCCTAGACCATTAACCTCTCTCTATAGGTGTTCCATTATCCTCAGATTAGGCCTTCTGATGCTGTCTTCCAAATATACAATAGATCTATCATATTTCTTGGATTTGTCTTGGATGGTTGAATGTTCTTTCTCTATAATATCTAGGCTGTCTTCAATCCCCGAGATTCGATCAGCTGCATTGTCTAACCTAGTGTCAAGACTTTCTACTTTGTTTTTTATTTCCTTCCCTTCTAATTGGTCGGCTATGATGGCTTCAAATTCTTTGTTGGAGCTTTGTTTAGATCTTCTATGGACTTCTTCACTTCCTTAATTTGGTGTTCAGTGTTTATTCTCAAATCACTTATTTGATTGGTTTTATTTTCTTTGGACTCCCATTCCCTCTGTTGAGTTCCATTCAGCATTCCTTTTGTAGTCTCCCTGAATTCTTTCAGCTCTCTGTTTATGGATTCCATGAATGCCTCTATTGATCTTTGTCTATTCTCATCCCGCTCTCATAATTCCTGTATTACTCTTTGATTACCTTCATGTTCATGCAATACCTGTAGTTCTCTTTGACTGTTCTCAGACTGCTCACATAATTCCTGTCTTTCTCTTTGACTGTTTTCTACATGTTCATGCATTTCCTGTATTAATCTTTGAGTAGCTTCCTTACATTCACATTATTCCTGTATTGCCTCCTCTTTCTCCCTGTCATGTACACACTTAGTCCTTTTTAGGTTTTCAATCTTTTCATTCATCAGGTTTAACAGTAATGTTTTTAGACCTTTTTGGGAACTCTCCTCTGGATTATTCATTACTGTTCTGTCACCTGATTATCATGAGTGGGTTTTGAGAAACTCGGACTTGCCTTTTTTCTTGTGTTTTTCTGGCTTGTTCTGCCCATTTGGTATGAAAGTCATACCAATTTTATGCAAGATCACTATTTTAAGGCAAGCATCAACCATAGTCCTGTAGTTGCACAGTCAAAATGGCTGCATATACTATTTAGTTCATCAGATACAATCTAGTCAACATCAAACAACTATGGATTAATGGGCTAAGAACAGAAAAGAAAAAATTTGTAAACCAGAAATTATTAGGTTTAGGGAGAAATGTGTGGAAAAACAGGATTAGAGGGATGTGGAAAGGTAAATGGAGAGTGAATTTAAACAAGTCCTAATCTCAGAGAGGGAAATGGTTTGGACAGAATGACAGGAAAGACATTAAAAAAAAAAGAATTGAAAGAAATGTAAAAACCAAAATTTATATTTTAAAAGTGACACAGGTAAAATTATGTAAGTTTAAAGAAATGATATTGAGAGAAGAAAGGATAGATTTATAGCAGGGAAGGGATAGAAAGGAGATATGTAAAATTAAAAGAAAACTTATTAAAATTAGTTAACTTGACAATTATGTAGATATAAAGAGATAATACTGCTATTAAAGAAGTTAAGCCTAAGAGGTTGTGAATTGAGTAATAAATTTGTAAGTTAAATATGTACACAATGGTGGATAAGGTGTACTAATCAACGATGGATATATGTCTGGGGATGAGCAGACCCGCAATTAAGTCACGCAAGAAAGAAAGAAAGAGAAAAAAATGAAAAGAACAAAAAAAGACCAAAAGGTCAAAAACGTTTAAACACACACACACACACACACACACACACACACACACACACACACACACACACACACACACACACACACACACACCTAAAATAAATATTATTAGGGGGAAAAGTATTAAAACAAAACATTTTTTAAAATTATATATATATATATATATTAAAAAGGTACAATAAGAGTTCTTTTGCGGGGGGGGGGGGTATTGGGAAGATCCTGTATCTTCCCTGCATCTATAACCAGTCTCTTGGTGGAGTCTCTGGTCAACTTGTGGTGTTTGGTTTTCCTGTGGCTTGATTGGTTTCTTAAGTAAGTTGGTTTGAGCAGGCAGAAAAATGCACTGCATTATACATGATTTTGTGAACCTACTCCCAGGCTAGTTCAGTGGGAAGGTGATCTGCTTTGAAAATAACAAAAGAGGGACGTGGCTGTTTCTTTTGGCTTGGAGATGCTGTGATGAGGCTAGGTTCTGGGTAGGGTTAAGGCCTTTCAGCAAACAGTAGCTTTTCCCTAATGGGCTAGCTTCTGAGACACTCACAGAGCCCAGATTGAAGCCATTCACTGGGTTTATGTTTACTGAATTTCAATTGATTTTCTAGGCTTCTGTAGGGAGGGTCAGCCTCTGGCTTTGTTTACCCAGTGAAGACAGTCTCTCCTCTGGGGATGGATCTCTCTGCCTGGGCTGGGCGACTTTCCCCTGGGTTGGGCTGAGCCCCAGGTCAGGTCAGGTTCCTGTGACCTGCTAAATGACTCTTTTGTTTTCTTCCAAGGCCTGAGATTGAGCTACCTGCTCAGGCGGCCTTTGTCAGTATCAAAGATGGAGATCTCAGGTGGTGGAGGATGGGCAGCCTTCCCTCCTCTGCTCCCTGAGAAGGAAGGAGGATGTCATGGTTCTACTTATACCAGAGTCGTGTTTCCTGGGCTGTCTCTGGTCTGCAATATGAAGTTATGTGCTCCTCCTTAGTTCTTACTGGTGTTGAGTAGAATTTGCTTGCCTCCACTTCTGGCTCCTTTCTCCCGAACTCTCTCTGTAGGTACGGTGGCTGTAGCCACCGTTGCTGCCGCAGCTGCTACCACAACCACCTCAGAGTGGTTATCAGCAAATGCTCAGATCTGTCTCCTTGCCTGGATTTCTCTCTCTGGCCAAACTCTCTGTGCTGCCCAAGGGCTTATTGTAATTCACCTCCTAGACTTCCATCTTCTTGGTCCTTGTCAGCCCAGGTGCAGGTACCATGGCCAGATGCCCATTTTCAAGGCAAGTAGGTCACCACCAGCCTTCTTCCTGGAACCAAAAGGAAGATTAAGGGTTTGGGGCTTTTGTTTGTACATTCATATGAACATTTCCTTCCATCAGTGGGACAGTTCTAAGTACTCATTTTTTATTGAATTTCAGCTATAAATCATTTAAAAATGGAGGCACGGGAGAGGGAAGGGGAAAAAACCCAAACAACAAAACAAAACACATATTCCATAATCATTGAATGACTGAATGATGGCAAGTAAAACTCAATCTAACAATATTTTACCAAATGTGTTATGTTTGAATGGTGAGAGCTCCAAAGAGGGAGATGCCAAAGCAGCCAGGCAGTGTACATATGGATATGTTCAAGGATGTTGTCATTATTTAATCATTTGCTCATTCATCCAAGAAGGGGAGATCAGTTACTATGGTACTTTGATTGTGTTCAATCCAATTACCATGTTATAAAAATAGCAAGCTGCCATAACAAAAAATAAGGCTCCTCTACCAAGCACCAGTTATCTTTATTTCACTTACAAGCCATATACATCATAACCATATCCAAAGAATGCAAGAAGGGAAGTTAAGAATCAGCATTCTGATGTATTAGCTGGGACCAACACATTGTTCAGGTTGAACTGTTTATCCTCTGTGGATTACTTTCTTCCTATTTGTGGATCTGAGGTGTGTGCACTTAAGAACTATGTGCATATATATGTATATACATTCTGACTGAAGATATATGTCCATCAACTGAGGTGTTAGCTTGCAAAGGTTCATTTGAACTGGTACAGCAGCTGTATGTCAATGTAATTGCTCCTGTGTCCTATGTGCATCTCTCCAAGTTCTACACTAATAATTTCACTGATCATTTTACCTATGTTGGTGGTGCTGGCATAACCAGTCTTCCTTCTCCCAATTCTCCCTCCCACCTCCCTCAATAACATGCATCAAACCACAGCCTTTATGGTTTGTTTATTCAGTTTTGATTGCCTGAGGTTTGATTGGTCCAGTTCTAACTCAATAGGTACCTATGGCAGGTGCAGGGGGTGGCCTTTCTTCTTCTAACTTTCCTGACGCATACCAGGAGAGTCTGTCCGTATTTCGGGAGTTTTACTTGAATTACGTTCCACTTTCTGGGCTTTGCCACCTATCTGATATTGTCTCTTCTTTTATGTTAATGAAGATTGAACCCAGGATGTTTCATTAGCTAGGCAAATACTCTCAGTGAACTATAACCCAGCCCCAGAACATCTTTTTAAATTCTCCTTACATCTGAGTGTAGGATGGAAAGAAAAGTTTAGTCCAGTATATTGGAATGTTTCAGATTTTTAGATTTTGATTAATCTAGTTATATATAGTCATAGTCCAGAAACAAATATATTGGTAGAACTTGATAAGACACTATACAGATGTTGAGGGGAATGGATTGTTCTACAGCATAACCTTGGAAACAGTGGTGAGACCTTCAACATCAATTCATCAGGGACATGAGTTCAACCCACGAGAATTGCTGTGGTCTGAAGCTTCCCCTCAGGTATCTGCCATTCCATCTTGCATGCTACATTTCATACTAGCAATATCCACCATGCTAAGTTTGACTGCTTAGATTTGTTGCAAGATTGTGAGTAAATGCATATGTCATCTTAGACGACTTTATAATTGAGTCATGTGAAGAACTTCACCACAAAAGAGATCACTCTTCACTTGCAGTGATGATTTACAACAAATTTTCATAACGACCACGAAGCTCTTTTTTCAGGCCAAACATTTTAACTTGCACCAAAATGATGCTATGGAAAAAAAAAGATCTTCTAATATGGTTTCCAATCCAAACACAAAATACTTTGCTTAAGGAAGAATTAACTATGCCAGCCAATTTATTCCCAGAATTTTTATCTGTGCTTTGACCCTGTTAAAAAAAGTTATTGTTTTTGTTTTAGTTATTTTTTTTTTTGTCATGGGGCTTGAATTTGGGGCTTAGGCGCTGTCCCTCAGCAATTCAGCCCCTCAGCGATTCAGCTCAAGACTTGTGCTCTACCACTTGAGCCACAGTGCCACTTCTGGTTTTCAGGTGGTTAATTGCAGATAAGAGTCTCATGGACTTTCCTGCATGGGCTGGTTTTGAATTGCAATCTTTATATCTCAGCCTCATGAGTAGCTAGGATTATAGACGTGAGACACTGGCATTTGGCAACTATGTACAATTTCAAATCATGATTGAAAATGTTGGGAAAAACTATAGAATATTTGTAAGCAGCAGTAGTTATATGGGTATAAATATATGTAATATACCAAATATTTTTGCAAAACTGAAGTGCTTGGTAATCAAATATATAACAAAACTCATTTGGATCTCTTATTGAACATTATTTATTTTACTATATACAAATATATATATCACATTATAAAACTATATAAATAATGCTTTAGTATTTATGGGCGCAATTCTAATTATAGAGAAAGAAAGAGAGGGGGGAGAGAGAGGGAGACAGAAAGAGGGAAAGAGAAACACAAAATCCAGAACATTAAACTTACAGGTTGGAATTCTGTAATTCCCAATTACATATTGTACTGAAAGGGAAATTACAATGAAATTGAAAATTAGACCATTGTGCAAGGATTCCAAAAATATACTTCTCATTCATTACCTGTTTGTTATCTTAATGTGTTTGTGACTAGTTAGATCATTTGGTTTGCATTAGGATGAAAATAACACTATCTTGTTGTTAAAATCCAAGGGAAAATTACAAGTGTGCAATTGAAAGAGGTATATGTATGTTTGGATCAACCTTTATTTGCTTAGTTTTCAAACACCAGGTTATGGTCCCAAATAATAATGGATTTTGTAAATATAAAAAAAATACTGTTAACGTATTTCTTTTTCTAAAATGTATTTCTTATTTTTTATAATTTAATTTAATTTTATTTGTGAACATACTGTACAGAAGGGTTACAATTACATGGGCAAGATAATGCATACATTTCTCACCAAGCATTGCAGCCTCCTCCTTTGTTTACCCTTCACATCCCTTCTTAGCCTCCCCCCTCCCAATCCCAATCCCAATCCCAATCCCAATCCTTCCCCTCCCCCCACCCCTGCACCGACATTGTAAAGCTCGTTTTGAACATGAAAACTTGTACTTCTCATTGTTGCAACAGGTCCACCTGTATCCTTAAACGACTTGTTTTTACCCATCTCCTCCACAAGTTATACTGACATCAAATATAGTGAAAGCAGGGGTAATACTGTGGGGGAAGGACAAACAAAGCAACAAGGAAGTAATCTTATAAATGTGTTAGAAACACAGGCATGAAAGGAAAAAAACATTAAAATACATATCTAAGGATTCATTCTCTTAACATCACATTATCTGACATTTTCCGCTTGACCTACACATATACTAGATATTGCAAATAAGGGAAACCATGGGACCTATGTTTCTTTGGGCCTGGATTACTTCACTTAATATAATTTTTTGCAAGTTTTTCCATTTCCTAACAAATGGGGAAATGTCATTCTTTCTGATGGAGGCATAGAATTCCATTGTGTATATATACCACATTTTCATGATCCATTCATCTGCTGAGGGGCATCTGGGTTGGTTTCATATCTTAGCTATGGTAAATAATGCTGCAATAAACATAGTTGTGCTGGTAGCTTTAGTGTGGTCTTGTTTGTAAACATTGCCATGGAGAAGCCCTGCAACTTTATGCAATCCCATTTGTCCAACCTTTCTTTGATTTGATGTGTTTCTCGGTCTCTATTCAGAAAATTTCATCCTGAGCCAAGGAGACCTAGGGTTTCTCCTATTCCATCCTTTAATGTTTTCAGAGTGTCTGCTTTGAATTCGAGGTCTTAAATCCATTTGGAGTTGATTCTGTTGCAGGGTGATATATAAGGATCTAGCTTTAGTTTTCTACAAGTAGTTAACTAATTTTGCCAGCACCATTTACTGAAGAGGCTGTCTTTCTTCCATTCTATTGTTTTAGCTCCCTTATCGAAGATTAGATGGCTATACGTCTGTAGGTTCATGTCTGGGTTTTCAATTCCATTCCATTGATCCTGAGGTCTGTTCTTATGCCAATACCAAGATATTTTGATTACTATGGCTTTATAGTAGAGTTTGAAATTTGGTATTGGTATTCCTCCAGCAGTGTTCCTTCGGTTGAGGAGCGTTTTTGCTATTCGGGGTCTTGTATTGTTCCATATGAATTTTTGGATTGCCTCTTCTATTTCCTTGAAGAATGAGGTTGGAATTTTGATAGGTATCACGTTGAATTTGTAGATAGCCTTGGGAAGTATTGCCATTTTGACGATGTTAATCTTTCCAATCCAGGAGCATGGGAAGTTTTGCCATTTTTTAAGTTATGTGTTGATTTCCTTTTTCAAGATTTTAAAGTTTTCAACATAGAGGTCCTTCACTTCTTTGGTTAAGTTAATTCCTAGGTATTTTATTATTTGTGGGGCTATTACAAATGGAGTTGCTTTCCTAATTTCAGCCACACTTTTCTCATTGCTGACATACAGGAAAGCTTTGGTTTTGGGGGGTTAATTTTATACCCTGCTACTTTGCCAAAGTTTTGAATCAGCTTGATTAGTTTGAGAGTGGAGTCTATGGGATTCTTTAAATACAAGAACATGTCATCTGCAAAGAGGGAGAGTTTTATTTCTTCTTTCCCTTTTTGGATCCCCTATATGTCTGCATCTTGTCTTATTGCTGTAGCTAGACATTCCCATACTAGATTGAAGAGAATAGGAGAGAGTGGACATTCTTGTCTTGTTCTTGAGTTAAGAGGAAATGGCTTTAGTTTTTCACCACTAAGTATAATGCTGGCTGTATGTTTGTCATATACAGCCTTTATTGTATTTAGGAATGTTACATAGATTCCTAATTTTTCCAAAACCTTCATCATAAAGAGGTGTTGGATCTTGTCGAATGCTTTTTCTGCATCTATTGAGATAACCATGTGGTTCTTACTCTTGCTCCTGTTGATGTGATGAATAATATTAATTGATTTGCATATATTGAACCAGCTTTGCATCCCTGAAATGAATCCTGTTTGATCGTGGTGTATGATTTTTTGGATGAATTGTTGAAATCGGTTGGCCAAAATTTTGTTGAGAAGTTTTGCATCAATGTTCATCAAAGAAATGGGTCTATAGTTCTCTTTCTTTGATGAGTCCCTGCCTGGTTTTGGGATGACGGTTATGATGGCTTCATAGAATGTGTTTGGTAGTGAACTTTCTCTTTAAATTTCCTTGATGTGTTGGAGGAGTATTGGTGTGTGATCAGCTTTGAAGGCCTTGTAGAATTCCACTGTAAAACCATCTGGTCCTGGACTTTTCTTAGCTGGGAGGTCTCTTATTGCTGTTTCTATTTCAATGCATGATATGGGCCAGTTAAGATAGTTTAACTCATCTTGGTTTAGTTTTGGCATGTCAATATTTGCTAGGAAGAGGTCCATTTCTGTCAAGTTCTCAAACTTAGTAGCATAAAGTTTTGAGAAGTATTCCCTTATAATGTTCTGAATCTTGGTTGTTTCTGTGGTGATGTTTCCATTCTCATCTCTGAGTTTATTTATTTGGGTGTGTTCTCTTCATTTTTTGATAAGATTTCCTAAGGGTCTGTCAATTTTGTTAATTTTTTCGAAGAACCAACTCTGTATTGTTGATTCTTTCTACAGTTTTTTTGGATTCTAATTCATTTAATTCTGATTTAATTTTAATTATTTCTTTCCATCTACTGGATTGGGGTTTATCTTGCTGCTCTTTTTGAAGGAGGTTTAGATGTGTCACTAAATTGTTGGTTTCAGATCTCTCCAATATGTTGATGTAGGAGCTCAGAGCTATAAACTTGCCTCTGAGTACTGCCTTTGCTGTGTCCCAGAGGAGCTGGTAATTTGTGTGTTCATTTTTGTTGAATAGCATGAACACTTGAATTTCCTTTCTAATCTCTTCCATGACCCATTTGTGATTCAGCAGTGTGTTGTTCAGTCTCCATGTGATACCAGACTTTCTTTGGTGGCTTTTGGTGTTGCGTTCTAATTTTATTCCTTTGTGGTCAGAGAAGATACAAGGTATAACTGCAATGTTTCTGAATTTAAACAGGTCTGCTTTGTGGCCTGAAATGTGTTCTATTTTGGAAATTATTCCATGTTCTGCTGAGAAAAACGTGTATTCTGATGCTGCTGGGTGAAATATTGCCGCGGACTGGCATTTCTCTTTATCTGGTTGTTGGACTCGAACTCGGGGCCTGAGCACTGTCCCTCAGCTCTACAGCTCAAGGCTAGCACTCTGCCACTTTGAGTCCCAGACTCGGGGCTTGAATGCTTTCCCCTAAATCTTCAGTCCAGGGCTAGTACTCTGCCACTGTGAGTGTCCAACATGGGGCTTGAGTACCGTCCCCTTACTCTTTAGTCCAGGGCTAGTACTCTGCTGGCTGAATAGAAGTGACAGTCTCACAGGAACCTTTTTGTGCCCTGGCTGGCTTTGAACCAGTTTGCAGATCAATGAGTCTTACAAAAGGCCATTTTACTCCAATTAAAAGCAACAAGGTGGTGAACATAGAAGTAGCTTTAAAGCATGCTCTTACCTGAAACTTATTAAGAGTCAAAGTTACATCAGACAAATTTGTAAGAAGCCTCTGTGCTTTGCTCTGTGCTTGCTGGAAACTTAATAAAAACCTATAAGAGCAAACTAGAATAGCAATTATTTTGGTAATCCTAATTTTTCCTCTGTGCACATTGAAGCCAATGTTAAGAACAATTTTACATTTAAACTTTATATCCAAAAATCCATTCCTAATTTTTTTAAAACCTCTTATTAATCACCTTTAATATTTTATACTTTCGTTTTCATTTGCGTTTTGAAAAGATCCCTTGAAATATTGTGGCCAAGTGTCACTCATTGCCTCTTGGTTGCTTGTTTTAAAACAGACACACATTAAAATTTTTAAACTCAGATGACAATTTTTCCTTAATGCAAAAATAACAATAATCATAACTGAACCAAAAAGCTAGACTTAGAGTCCTCATGACTTTTAAAAACATCCTAGTTGTAAAACATTAAAAGCAAGTCACATTATACAAATAACTTTTTAGCCCTCTTTTTAAGGCCTTCCTAATTTTAATGTTAAAACATCCAAGGGAAAGTTTTAGCAATACTAATCAAATCATCACATCATTCATTTTAACCATCATGTTTTCAGTGTCTACCTGCAGGGAAAAGAGACAGAACAAAGATGGGCCACTCAGACCCTCCTATGGAATGGGCACACACCCAATCTGACTCTTTAGGGTTAGAAGAACTGCATTTGTGTCAGCTTGCCTTCTTTCACCATGTGTGGACTCCTCCCAAGGCCTGTCCCACCATGCATGACCAGCTGAACTGCACTTCTGCTTGTTCACCCCTTACCCGTAAAGATAGGTCTTCTGTTGGTTTCTAAGTTTTTCCCCGTCTCTTCTCTTGGTTCTCAAATGAAGTACAGTTTTAGACAGACAGAACAAGTAACATCTTTGACAGTGTTAAACTAACCATTACATTTACATTTTTAATATTTATCCCCAAATTTCAGCCAAGGGAATTAGATCTCAAACTGCCAATGCATTTTTGTTGAGCCAGATAACTTGATTACAGTATAAACAGTCTTATGCATTTTAAAACATTAGTCTTTTAAAATGCCAGATTTTCTAATTTGCAAGTTAAAGAATCTTTACAAAGCCATTTAAAACAATGCGAAGATTTTTAAAAAATTTTTGGTAATGTCCAAACCTCATAACCTTTTGAATTTTTAAATTAAACTCACCCAATTGTTACAGCATGCTGACAATTTTTATCTTAGAACATGTTCATAGACACACACAAAACACTCACATAGATCTTAAAGCACGCAAAAAATCAAAATCAGTTGTATGTACACATTTCAAAGTTTTTAAACAAAAATTTAAGACAGTATTTCTTTTAAACTAGGTACCTTTGTTGGGCTTCATTTTCCCAGAGCTTGCTTATCTTGCAAGACAATTAACTAATTAGTCTTTTGTATCTCTGTGCTGTTCTCATTCAGCAAGCTGAATCCAGAGTCTGCTGAGTGAGCCTGACACTCACTCAAATCTTCCCTATCTCAGAAAACATAAAATGAACACACACACTAAACAAGACAAACAAGTGGCCACAAAGACAAAATCAGGTCTCAGTGAATGGGGTGACAGCTCACCACTTACCAGGGGACTCGAACCCCCTCTACTCATTCTAGAGAATTTTTCTTTTTAGATTCTTCTGAGATTTCCAATTATACTCAAATTATACCCCCTCTCTTTTACCTCTTTGAAATGACTGAGCAGGAGGTTGAGAGGAGTAAACTTGCTTTGTCCTTGCCCCATCTCTGCGACAAGGAGTGTCCAAATTAATAAAACCGAGATAAGAAAGAAGAAGTTAAAATTACACACACACACACACACACACCACATAAGGGGGTTGGTAATGTACGCGCACTTGGTCACGCTTTCTCTGGGGAGGGGGGTGACCTGGTCCAGGCACTCCTGGAATTCTAAAAAGGTGGATGGGGCAATTAAATGGGAAATGCGCACTCTTCCTCTGGTCTAGGGGATCAGTAAGTCCCTCATCCACCGGCCCCAGGGCTGCGTGCCTAAGATTCAAATTAGAGTTAACAGAAGACATATACGCACACTGAAGACAGACAGCAAGCGCGTCAGACTGCTGGTCAGACAGTCTGTCCAGAAGGGCTTCCAACCAGAGAGAAATGGCCAATCGGGGGACTCGAACCCCCTCTACCCGATCTCGAGGACAGCCCCACCCAGGGGACCAGGGGACTTCTCCCACTGGCCCCGCTGGCAGTCTTATAGCAAGTCCCCCAAGAGTCTCTGCCAGTCCCAAGACCACACCTGCAGGCTTTCACCATTCCTGAAATATGAAAATTGTATCAAATGATCTAATTGTTTCTTATTCTCTTGGGGAGGGGCTGAGAGGTTGCCCCACTTTCCGTTTTTTGTTTCCTCTTGAAGAGGAGTTTCGTCTTTATGGAACTTAGATTTACATTCACTTTTTCAATGGTTCCCTTTTTCCTGCGGGATCCAAGGATTAGTTTGTTCTCCCACTGCTGTTGTGGAGGCTTTAGTGCCTCGTGCTTTTAGCATATGTTTTAAAATAGAGACAAACTATCTTTATTCTTAGAAGATGTACTCCCCATGATTTACTCGTTATCTTTCCCAGCCGCAACTGAGGGGCCTGCAGCACCACAACGAGCTTCTGACTACTATTCCAGGTGAAAAGAAAAGAGAGAGATGCTTACCTCCCAAGGTTCCTTGACTGAAGAGACCACTTCATGCCTGCTTTCAGCCCCACGTTGGGCGCCACCTGCCACGGACCGGGTTCTGTAGGGACGACGGAGGACACCTAGGGGAGGAACCTGGAATAGGATGGGGAGATGGCAAACAGACAACTCACACACACATTAGGACTGGATGCTGAGTGCTGAGTGCTGAGTGCGATTTAATGCAGAGGATAACAAACTTTTCTAGCAAAAATTCTCCATAAGAAAGGGCAAAAGGTTACACAATCTTGCTGCAAGGCTTCGTTCTTGGATGGTCACCTGCTGGTGGCCTGAAATAGCAAAAGTTTACACAATCTTGCTGCAGGGCTTCATTCTTGAGTGGTCACCAGCTGGTCACCTGAAAGGCACTTGTTTCCAGCTTATCTCTAAGAAATATAATGGGTTTCGACATTTGTCACCATCTAACCATTATCTTATTTCTATAGAGGCCTTAATTGTCCCATAAGATTTTTCCTGTTCCTTCTTTAATAGTAAGGTCAGGGAGGCCTAGATCTAACAAGTCTCTTAGTAAATGAAAGAGAGTACAGGAAGTTCTTTCTCCTAAGTAGTTATCTCAGCAATTGCCATACATTCCTTCTGTCGTAGTCGCCCTACAGCTTCTTGTAAGTCTCTTACAAACAATTCCTTCTGCTGAAGTGACTTTGTGAAACCCCCAATACTTTTATATTTACTTATGACTTGTCTACTAGCCTCCATAAGAGGGGTTTCAGGGTAGCACTTAACTCTGGTGAGTTAGTCATCTTTTTAAGACACTCATAAGATTTTGGAGTCGTCAACACTCCTAAGAAAGAGCTTTGAATAAGGGAACGTTGACAATGAGTAAGTACCAAGAGCAGTAGAAACAGTAAAAGATTAATAGGCACACTTATAAGGAAAAGAAAGGCAGAAACACATCTTTCCCAGGGGCTTGCCAGCCTTTTTCCAGGAGTAGGCCTTTTTGAAGCCTTATTCTCCGAGGTAGACTTCTGTGAAGTCCCAAAACTTGGAGATAGGTTTCGGTAAAGCCCCATTCTCAGGTCTGAAAAGTGGTTTCCCATGCTAGGCAGACTCCACTGGAGTAGGCGTGGCAAAATATTTGGTAGATATCTGTTAAATCTAGTTGATCTATGCAGCTGTTTAGAGCTGCGGTTTCTCTGTTGAGTTTTTACCGAGTTGATCTATCTAGTGGGAAGAGTGGTGTGTTAAAATCCCTAAAAATTAATGTCTTTGGAGTTATATGGGATTTGAGGGAAAGTTGTGTTTCTTGGATAAATTTGGGTGCTCCATTGTTTGGCTAGTAGATATTTAGAATTGTAATATCCTCCTGAAGGAGAGATCCCTTAATTAGAATGTAGCGACCTTCTTTTTCTCTTCTCACGAATTGTAATTTGACGTCCACATTATCTGATATTAGGATTGCAACTCCCGCCTGTTTATGGGGTCCGTTTGCTTGGTAGATTTTGTTTCAACCTTTAACATTGAAAATGTGTATGTTTTTATGGGCAAGATGTGACTCCTGATGGCAGCAGATAAAAGGGTCTTCTTTTTTAATCCAACTAGACAGTCTATGTTGCTTAATTGGAGACTTCAGTCCTTTAAAGTTAAGAGAAAGGACTGAGAGGTATTTGGGAGTTCCTGCCATGTTATCCACCTTATTGGGGGCTGCGAAAACTGGGTTCTTCCTATGGTTCTTGGATTCTCAGTTTGGGTGCAGTTTCTTGGCCTTTATTATGGTCTTGTTGGTTTTCTATGTGTAGGACATCTTTAAGAATATTTTGTAGGGCTGGTTTGGTGGAGATGTATTGTTTCAATTTTTCCTTGCTATGGAAGGTTTTTATTTGGCCTCCAGTTATGAATATGAGTTTAGCTGGGTACAGTATTGTTGGTTGATAGTTGTTTGTTTTTAGGGCATGGCATACATCATTCCAGGCTCTTCTTGCTTTGATTGTCTCTGCTGAGAAATCTGAGGTGATTCTAATTGGTTTTCCTTTGTTGGTAATTAATCTTTTCTCCTTGACAGCTTTAAGGATCTTTTCTTTGGTCTGAGTTGATCCTGTGTGGCTTATAATGTGACAGTGGGATGTCCTATTTTGGTCTGGTATGTTTGGAGTTCTAAAAGCTTCTTGTATCTGAATAGGCCTATCTTTTTGCATGTTTGTGAAGTTCTCTGCTAGAATCCTGTTAAACAAATTTCCTATGCCATTAACTTCTGTTTCTAGGTGCTCCTCTACACCCATTATCCTTAGATTAGGCCTTCTGATGGTGTCTTCCAAGTGTTGGATAGATCTATCATATTTCTTGGACTTGTCTTGGATGGTTGTATGTTCTTTCTCTATAATATCTAGGCTGTCTTCAATCCCTGAGTTTTGATCTTCTGCATGGTCTAACCTGCTGTCAGACTTTCTACTTTGTTTTTTATCTCTTTTCCTTCTGATTGGTCAGCTTTGATGGCTTCAAATTCTTTGTTGAAGCTTTGTTTTAGATCTTGTATGAACTTCTTTACCTCCTTAATTTGATGTTCAGTGTTTATTCTCAAATCATTTAGTTGATTGGTTATGGATTCCTTGGATTCCCATTCTTTCTGTTGGGTTCCATTCAGCATTCCCTTTGTGGTCTCCCTGAATTTCTTCAGCTCTTTGTTAATGGATTCCATGAATGCCTTTAGTGATCTTTGTGTATTCTCTTCCTGTTCTCTCCATTCCTGTATTACTCTTTGATTATCTTCTTCCCGTTCTTGGGATTCCTATAGTTCTCATTGAGTGTTCTCAACCTGATCATGCCATTCCTGCCTTTCTCTTTGAATATTCTCAAGCTGCTCATGTAAATCCTGTATCAGTTTTTGAGTAGCTTCCTCACACTTATGATATTCCTGTATAAACTTATGGATTGCCTCTTCTCTCATCCTATCCCGCTCATACAGACTCCTTTGTAATCTTTCAAACTTTTCATTTATCATGTTTGCCAGCAGTGTTTGTAGAGCTATTTGGGACTTCTCCTCAGGATTATTCATTATCTATTCTGTCCCCTGATTATCAAGATTGGGAATTTAGATACCCGGATTTGCCATTTTTCTTGTGTTTTCCGGCTTACTCTGCCCATTTGAGATGAACATAGCACCAGTTTTGTGCTAGAACACTATCTTAAGGCACACATCAACCCAAGTCTGAATTTGCACAGTCAATAGTCTACAGATACAATCTAGTTCAACAGATACATCTATTCAACATCAAACAACTATAGGTTAATAGGCTATGAACTGCAAAGAAGAATTTGGAAGACCAGAAATTATCAGGGTTAGGGAGAGATGTAGGTAAAAAATAGGAATAGATTGATGTGGGAGGGTTCAGGGAGAGTTAGCTAAGTCCTAATCTCAAAGCAGGAAATAGGTTGGGTAGGATGAAAGTAGAGAGAGTGAAAGAAAGAAGAATGGGAACGGGAAAAGAAAAGAGACCAGAAAAAATTAGAAAGGTAAAAATTAACAAAGTTATGTAGACTCGATAACAATCTATTTAGATAAGAATGTGAATTTTTTGAGAGAAGGGGAGGGATATAAAGGAGATGTGAAAAACTTAAAAAGAAAAATGCTTAAAATATTATATAGATATGAAGAGGTAGTACTTCTATTAAGGAATTTAAGTCTTAGAGGTTTTGACTTGAGTAATAAATTTGTGGATTAAGTGTGTACACAATGTGGTATAGGGTCTAATAGTCAACTAAGCGTTTATGTGAGGATGTGCAAGACAAGAATTAAGTCACATAAAGAAGAATGAAAGAGAGGAGAAGGTGAAAAGGATAAGAAAGGAAGAAGAAAACGATGAGAAGTTCAGTAGAGCTAAGCAAAAAACAAAAAGATAATTTAAAAAGAAAAAAAAAGTGAAAGAAAACCCAAAAAGAAAGAAAAATGCACCCTCACTTATCCCTAAAGTAAAAATTATAAGAGGAAAAAAAAAGTTTCTGGAAAACATTTTTTTTTTCAAAACAGGCAAAGATTAAAGATTTAAAAAAAAGTTTTAGAAAAAAAATTTTTATATAAGGTACCAAAGATAAAAAATGGATTAAAAAAAAAGTTCTTTGATTTTTTTTTGGGGGGGGAGGTGTGGGAAAAGTCCTGTATCTCCCTTTTGTCCATAACCAGCCTCTTGTTGGAGTCTCTGGTCTGCGTGTGGTCCTGTGGCTTGGTTGGTTTCTTAAGTCAGTTTGTTCGAACAAGCAGAAAAATGCTCTGCTTTACCCAGGATTTGGCCATCCTCCTCCCAGACTAGTTCATTGGGAGGCAGATCTGCTTTGAGTATCACAAAAGAAGGGGGTGCAGTGATGAGGCTAGGTTCTGGGTAGACTTGAGGCCTTTCAACAGACAGTAGCTTTTCTGGGATTAGTTTGTGAAAACCTCACAGAGCCCTGCCTGGAGCCATTCTCAGGGTTTCTGTTTACTGATTTTCAATTGATTGTCGAGGCTGTAGAGGGAGGGGCAGCCTGTGGCTCTGATTACCCAGTGGAGAAAGCCACTCCAAGGGCTGACGCCCAAGTTGGGTGACTTTTCCCTGGGTGGACCTGAGTCTGGCAGGTCACGTCGCCGTTAAGTTCTTGTGACCTGCTAAATGACTCATTTTATTCCAAGGCCTGAGTTGGAGTTAGCAGCTCCTCTGAGCTTTGTCGGTATCCAAGATGGAGATCTCCAGTGCTGGGGGGGGGAGGGGTTGCCTTCCCTCCTCTGCTCCCTGAGAAAGAGTGAGGACGTCAGGCTTCTACTCACGCCGAGTCTTGGTTCCTGGAACGTTTCTGGTCTGCGAACTGCAGGATGAAGATGTCTGCTCCTTGTCAGTTCTTGCTGGTGTTGAGTAGAATCCGCTCACCTGTTGAGTCTGGCTCCTTCTTCCCGGAATCTCTGTGGCTCAGGTAGGCTCCTGCGCTCGCCCACTGCCTCCACAGCTGCTGCCGCCGTGGTGGCTGCTGGCAAGAGCTTAGAAGTTTCTCCTTGCCTGGGTTTCCCTCACTGGCCGATCTCTCTGTCCTCTGATGGCACACTTGGTGTAATTCTCTGGCTTAGGACTGTTCACTGGAACTCTAAAACTGATTTATATGCGAGAGCTTACTTAGGCTCCAGCTTCTCCTCCGCCATCTTCCCGGAACTCACCCTAAAATATATTTCTTATGACCAGAGAAGACGTGTTAAGTGAAATGAACCTCAGGATAGGGACACAGGTTGTTTTTTTCCCTTGTTATTTTTTCTAACGTATTTATAATGTACCTTGTGATTTTTTTTGTTTCTTTGTATGTTGCTCCCCTATAGTGGTTGTCCCATTGTAACTGAGATGTACAAGACACTATGTTGAAAAGCAAACTTTACAATTTAGGCTGGGGGGGGGAGGAGGAGCATAGTTGTAGAGATCAGAGGGAAGGGATAGTAGGGAAAAACAAAGGAGGAAGCAACAATGCTTGGTAGGAAATGTGCTCATTACCTTGCTCATGTAACTAACAAATTTGTACGGCATTTTTACAATAATAATATATTAAAATGTATTTCTTATAAATAGAAATACTTTTAAAATTTTTATGCACATTTCCAATTGTGCAGTTCTGATGATGTATATATGAATTGTTGTTAGTTAGATTTGTTTGAGTATATGTGTGGTCTTCATTGCGTTTGAAGTTAGGCCCTGGGTGCTGTCTTCTGTCCCCACCCCATTTTTTGGCATGTTCAAGGTTAGCACCTTCCCACTTCAGCCACATCTTCCAACTTTTTGTTTTTCAGTTGGAGATAAGAGTCTCTTTCTTTCCTGCCTTAGCTGGTTTTAAACCATGATCCTCAGATCTCAGCAGCTTGAATAAGTTACCACTTACATTTATTGTTTTCCTTTTATTAACATTAATTTTATTGTAAAGACACTGTAGAGAGGGATTACAGTTACATGAGTAAGGTAATAACCACATTCCCTATCGAGCATTGTTACCTCTTCCTTTGTTTTTCCCCTACCATCCCTTCCCTCCCCACCTACTTCTCTTCCCTCCCTTTCCCCACACCCAAAGTTATAAAGTTCGTTTTCATCATAGTGCCTTGTACATCTCATTGTTACAATGGGCTAACCTATATCCCTATTTAAGCATTTTGCTTTTTTCTCTTCCCCTCCCCAAATTAGAAAAATGTATATATAAGATGCAGGGCACCAGAATTATACCATGGGGGAGGAACATACCGAAGAAATAAAAAAATCACATTGTACATTATAAATATGTTTAAAACCATAGAAAGAAAAAAAAAGGCACGTGTGTTCCCATCTTGGGGTTCATTTTGCTTAACATCATCTTATATGGTCATATGTACATAGCTTTTGACCCCTTCTGCTTGTCCTAGATATATACTAACTATGGCAAGTAAGGGAAAACATGGAACCTATGTCCTGGCTTACTGCACTTAGTATAATTTTTCCAACACTTTCCATTTCCTAACAAATGGGGCAATATCTTTAGTTCGATAGAGACATAGAATTCCATATATATGCATATATCTATGTACCTATCATTTTTTGTATTGATTCATCTACTGAGGAGCAACTGGGTTGGTTCCATATCTTAGCTACCATAAATAATGCTGCAATAAACATAGTGGTGCTGGTAACTTTAGCCACTTTCATTTAAATCAGGTAATCTACTGAGTGTTTCCCTGTCCTCTTTTGTGAAAATACACCTTCCCAACATCAAAGGTAAAAGAACACGTTAAAAGTTGTTCTGATACTCTCAACCCAAGAAGAACCATGTTATACTTATTTAAGTGCAAAGATAAAAAAAATTGGAGTTGTTGAAAGACTGAGTTTCTTTTTGGGGGGGAGGGGGTTCCGGTCGTGGGGCCTGAACTCTGAGCCTGGGTGCTGTCCCTCAGCTCTTTAGCTCAAGGCTAGCACTCTACCACTAGAGCCAAAGCACCACTTCTGGCTTTTTTCTTTTTGCTCATGTGGTGCTGAGGAATCGAGCCCAGGGCCTCATGCATGCAAGGCAAGCGCTCTATCACTGAGACACCTTCTCAGCCCCAAGACTGAGTTTGTTCAGTGTCATTTTGGGAAAAGTGAATCAAATATTCAGAGCATTCCTAAAGAGAAAAAATTGGGCCTACTTTTTAAATGAGGAGTACTAATGAGAAGAATGGTTTTTGTATCATTACTGTAGCCTACTTGAAAGAGTTTGAAGGTACAGATGATCAGGTATATTTTCTATGTAGCAATCACTTAAATCTAAAATTCTGTTTTCCTCTGCATTATCAGTTTGTTTTCAACAGTGTCTGATTTGAAACATAGACCTTGGTACCAGGGTTTTCTGTAGTTATTTTAATTTTTATGAAAGTAAATTTAGTTTTTTTAATCCATAAAACTAATAATGACAATCGTTCTCTGAGATCCTTCACCAAGATTTGCACATCTCATTATATTGGTTTAAAATACTATCAGTATATTAATATGCTATAAAGTTCGGTTTTGCTTTTGGCTTTTGTGCTGGTATTGGGGCTTGAAGTCAATACCGTCTGACATAAGCCCTCCAATTAAAAATTTTGTTAGTTTTACACAATTGTTTAGATGGTAAATCATGACTCCCACCACCCACATTCCTCACACAAGGCTGTTTGAAATTTTTTTTTTTTTCAGTCGTGGGGGCTGAACTCTGGGCCTGGGCACTATCCCTCAGCCCTTCAGCTCAAGATCAGCACTCTACCACTTGAGCCACAACACCACTTCCGGGTTTTTCTGCTTATGTGGTGCTGAGGAATCGAACCTAGGGCCTCATGCATGCACGGCAAGCACTCTACCACTGAGCTACCCTCCCAGCCCTTGAAATAATCTTGACTGGCTTATTACATAACTATTCCAAAAACATGTACTCATCATTCCTATGTTTCCTCTATTTGCTGGTCTATGAAACCTTCAAATTTAAATAACATTCTTTTAAATAAAATATCCAGGAAAAAGTAATCCTATATGAAGTTTTTTTTATGCAATAGTCATAAAAAGAACGTTTTAGACCTGGTACATTGTAAATAACCAAATTTCAAGAGCTTTTTGCTACTAACTCAGTTAATTACTGAATGCCTATAACAGATTCTTCTGAAAATATTTACACGGAGACAAGCATAGAGAGGATTATTTTACCAAGTGCACGTTAAAATTAGAGCACAAAAATAAAAATCGGGCTTAACACATATTTTGATATCTTTCCCCACATTCTCCCTAAATGATGACAATATTAAGAATGTCTGATAGAGCCTTCTTAGCTCCAATTTTCTTGGGCTTCCTAGATTTAGAATTCTTAAATCACAGAGACATGCTGTAATGGGAATAAGATATTTTTGGTGTACGTTGCCCTTCAGACTTCGTTTCTTGTTCTCTGCTTTTCTCAACTCCCTTACTAGAGATTATTCTCAGAGCTGACTTCATCACCATCTTTTCATTCTTCCCAGCTGGACAAATGAATTTGTAGATCAAGACTCTTAGACACAAATAATTGAAGAGCCTGAATCTAAGACACTTCTCTCATACACAGTCCCTGCAAAAACACAACTACCAAAGCAGTATTTATAGTTTCATTTTTTTCTACTAAGACCAGTGGATGAGATTGCTTGCTTCTAAGGGTACCTGGTTGGGTCTCTTCCTTATGTTGTGGATTAACTTTACATCTTACGTCCATTATCAACAACAAAAATTGGCAGGCTTAGCCCATCCAGAAGGTTCACTCAACAGGGCGGCTGGATGTGTCTCCTCTGGAGGGATCCTAGGATACCTCATGAATGGCATGGAAGATCTGTGTTGGAAATTCTGGGGGAAATTAATGTATCCTACGAACACCAACTTAGCAAGGCAAAATTTACTCCTGCAGAAGGCATCCTGTCTGTCTCATGCCCAAGTTGAATAAGCACAGTGGATACGCAGCTCAACACTGGCTCCCACGAATTTGAATTTTGGGATGATCTTTCAAAATTTTGACCCCTTTCAAACTAGTCAAAAGCTTTAATAATTAAACAACTGTATAACACCTGGCCATATTAAAAGAAAAATAACCAACTTTTACCCAGCTGGTGTTCTACCAATAGTGCCATGCTTCTAGCCCCTAGCACTTCTCTAAAATAGCATTGGTAAGGTTGTGACTATCTTTAAAAGGGTAGTGCTTATAACAGTCAAGCACATCATCGTTTAAATTCTACATTTCTCTGATCTGATTTTACTTTCTTTACTTACAACCTAGTAAGCACTGACTTTCTTATTCAGCAATATCCAATATGATATTTTGAGTTAAAAAAAGTGTTTAGTTAAGGCAGTTTTTCAGTCAGCCGCTGAACAAAACTTATACAAGAGATAAAGCACCCATCCACACATTACTCTGCAAACATTTATTAAAGAGGTAAATATTGACTCATTTTTAAAATGCTTGTTCATCATGAAACTAGTAATGGGATCTGCCACAACACACAGACACACAAACTTCTTTTTTTTTAAGTGACTGTGGGCTGGTCTTGGGTTTGGTCTCATGCTCTGGGCATGGTCCCAGAGCATTTTTGCTCAAGGCTACAATTTTAGCCACAACTCCAGTAGTATCTTTTTGCAGGTTAATTGGAAATAAATGTTTTATCTTTCCTGCCTGGGTTAGCTTCAAACACAGATCTTCAGAACTCAGCCACCTGTACATCTAGTATAGCACTCAGCTTCATCTCAGTTTTTAGGTAACTTGTTTGCCAGTATTCAATTCTTGTAAGTCTTTCTGTAGCATTGGCCTCCAACTACCACAAAGATTCCCTTTCAAGTATATTTATTCTTTTTTGAACATGTTTCTTGTAAAAATACTGTAAAAAGTGGTTATTTACATGAGTAAGGTAAAGCGTATTTTTCCTATCAAGCATTGTTACCTCGTCCTTTGTTTTTCCTCTACCATACTTACCCTCCCAGCTCCACAGTTATACTATACACTCCCCACACCCCCACCTAAATTGTAAAGTTTGTTTTTCAAGAGTGTCTTGTTCATCTCTTTGTTAGAATGGGTCAACCACTATTCCTGTTTAAGCATTTTGTTTTTTTCTCCTTTCCCTCCCCAAATTAGAGATCTGTATATACAAGATGCAAGGCACCAACATCAAACAGGAATTATAATCCCTGGAAACAGGGATTATACCGGGGAGTGTAGGGGAAATACAAAGAAACAAAAATCACATGCAACATTATAATATGTTAGAAACAAGAGCAAGGAAGAAAAAAAGTCACTTGTTTCCCTATCTTGGGGTTCATTTCTCTTATCTTCATCTTATCTGGTCAAGTATTATATTTAGACCGAATTTTTCCCATTCACTCCTACCTGTGGCTCCTAGTTACTATTCCTCGGTGGCATTTCCAATTAACAAACTCAGCTGATAAATAAAAGCACATATTGGAATAATTTGATTGTGGAGATCATAGATTGTGGAGATTAAGATAATATAACTAATTTGAGTTGCTATTTCTGGTTTCTAGCTTTAAGCTCTTGGGAAAATGTTCAGGGGCCCCTAAATAGCATAGTTGTAAATATGAAGTTTGAATGACCTCCTAACTATGAAGTCTCTCCTTACTTAATTTAGGGTGCTTGATAATGCTCAAGTGCGGTTTGGTCAATTGAACCAAAACACAGTTTCTACTCCAGTTGGCCAGTTACATCTCCAATAGTGGTCTTCTGCAATGCCACCATATATTTCTCCTGTCTATGGTTAGTACTTAATGCTCATATCAAAGGGTTGGCCTTTACTACCTCAAGGTAAGTTTCCCGGAAATGTCAAATTTTCCCCAGTGATAGTTGATCTTGAAAGAATGGAGCCGGTGAGTTTCAGAGATTTTTGAAATAGACTCTTGCTGTTGAGAAGAGCAACAGCGTGTTCCAAGTTGTCTCATATCACAGATTCCTGACCTATCATGAATTTCATGCCCATGGGGTCTGAGCTCCGTGACAGCACAAAGAGGACCTTTTGTGTGGCCCCCCTGCCACACAGTCATAGCAGTACTCACTATGTGGACAGAATCATCAATGTAGCTACCTCGCTTATCCAGTAACAATTTCAATCTGGGTGGAATCAAAATTGGAATTCATACACAGAGTGTCTCTTCCATGACTGAAGTTGCAATCATATCGTAGGAATAACTAGAGGGTCCATTGAGGCCCTGGAACTAAGCAAGATCACTTTAAGGGCATTAAGACTGTTTGGAGTTCCCCAAGCAGGATGTTTTCACAAGTCAATACCTGACAAACATTAGACACTTATCTGGGAATTATGAAACTGGATGATGTTTTTGAGCAATTTGATCATAAACGCCCGCCTTACTAGAAGGCAATCCCTCTCCCCACTAGAAGGAAGACTTGTATTTCTGCTAGGCAGAAACCCCCAAATCTCCCTACCACTTGGTAGGAAACCCTCCCTCCCTCATGGTAGGAAACACTTTAGGAGTAGCTTGCCTTATTTTTTTGTTGTTGTTGTTGTTCTTAGGACTGAACTCTGAGCTTGGGCACAGTCCTTCAGCTCTTCAGCTCAAGGATAGTGCTCTACCACTTGAACCACAGTACCAATTCTGGTTTTCTGGGTGGTTTATTGGTAATAAGAGAGTCTCACAGACTTTACCTGCCTGGCCTAGCTTTTAACTGCCATCCTCAGATCTTAGCCTCCTGAGTAACTAGGATTAGAGGCGTGAGCCACCCTCTCCCCATTTTTTCTTTTTCTTTGTTTTGTGGGTTGTGAAGCCTGAAATCTGGGCCTGGACACTGTCCTTCAGCTCTTCAGGTCAAGGATAGCAATTACTATATGAGCAACAGCACCACTTCTCGCATTTTCTGCACATGTGGTGCTGAGGAATTGAACCCAGGAGCTCATGCCTGCAAGGCAAGCACTCTAACGCTGAGCCATCTTCTCAGCCTTTCATCTGAGATTTTAGTTCACTCATTTGCCAATGTTAAACCCTTCTAAGGCATTTATGTAGCTTTGGCCTCTAATCGCCACACAAACTCTTCCCTTTTCAGATAATATTTCTAGAATTAATTTTCCCATGCCATTCTACTAGAGCATCTAGTTTTTTGGTTTAAAAAATGTTTTAGTATGATTAAAAACCTTCTGTTGATTTTATTCTCTACATTTTATTTGTTCCAGCCTTGGGGCTCCCTGAGATTCTTTTGCTCAAGCCTAGCACTCTACCAGTTGAGCCACAGTGCCAGTTCCACTCTTTTCTGATTATGTGGTGCTGAGGAATAAAGCCCAGGGCTTCATGCATGCGAGGCAAACAATTTAAAAAAAAAGCCATATTCTCAGCCCCCAAACTATATTTTATTTATAATAATTATCAGAAAAAATGGATTCATAAGATGCTTTCTGGGTTCTGGTTTTGAACTTTTGGGAAATTTTGTGGGGATCCTGAATAGTACCTCTGTAAATATGAAATACGAATGACCATCTAGGGAAGGGGTCTCTCCTAACTAGTATAAAATGTTTGAGAATGGACAGGTGGACGAAATACTAATGTGAAAGGGATGGCCAATTGAACCAAAGCACAGGTTCTACTCTAGTTGGCCAGGAATGTTACCAACACTGGTCCTCCACAATACCATTGGACATTTCCCCTGGCTATGTTTAGTACTTACTAGTTATCTCTTCACAAGTTCAGCTTCCACTGCTTCTTGATAAGTTTCCCAGAAATGCCAGTTGTCCCACTACCTAGAGAGTCAAGGGGTATAGTTGGCCTTGGGAAGATTGGATTTTTGTCTTAGATCCTTACTCTTTCGAATAGCAACAGCACCGTCTCATAAGTTTCCCCAAGCTGTGATCGACCGACAGATCATGCACTCCATGCATGATATGCATGGGGGTCTGAGGTTCATCACAGTGGAAAGTGGACCACTTGTTTTTCTGGTCTCTGTGCCACACAATCTTAACAGTAATAGTGGGCAGAATATTTAATCCATTTCACCCAAGCATTATTTTTTGTTGGTCATAGAACTTGAATTCTGGGCCTGGGTACTGTCCCTGAGCTTTTCAGCTCAAGGCAAAAGAAAGGCCTACTACTTGAGCCCAGCACCAATTCCAGTTTTCTGGTGGTTAATTGGAGGTAAGAGTCTCACGGACTTTACTGCCCTGGCTGGATGTGAACCCAATCCTCAGAACCTGAGTAGCTAGGATTTCAGGTGCATGCCACTGGCACCCATATTTGGACTTGAATTTTAAGGTTACCCAGAGAGGCTGCTTCTGAAACTGAGGTTCCAATGCCATACATCCTTGGATCAGCTAAAGGATCAATCCAGGCTTCAGAGTGCAAGTGGGCAGCTCAAGGAGTTTAGTGAGTAGGACTTTTTTGAGTTCTCCTTTCAGGATATAAGATTAAAACACACACGCAAGCACATATGCATCACAAGTTTTTGTTTGGACAAGTGCACATTATGGAGCTCAGTAATAAATATCATCTATTATTTAATAGTGTTCTCAGATTTTTTTCAGCATTCTCCCATTGGATTATCAGAAGCAGGGCCTTGGATAATTTTTCTTGGGTTCTTTAGGCCTAGAATTCTTATTCCCCATTTTAGCATCTTTCTTGTGATTTCAGTGTTTGGTGCACTTAATCCTCCCTATTGTAAGTTTCTTGTGCACTCCTCTCATATTCAACTCTTCCCTTACTGGAGATTTCTTAAAGATGGCTTCCTCCAGCTCCCACATTTTTATTCTTGGGCCAGAGAATGAAAACACACATAAAGACTCACGTTTTCTTTTTGCCTAAGACTCATTCAGCCCATGAAAATCCCCAGCCCATGAGGTAATATGCTCTAGTCCAATTTTTCCTCTCATGGCCAAAGCATAA
Source organism: Dipodomys merriami (assembly GCF_024711535.1). Taxonomy (NCBI): domain Eukaryota; kingdom Metazoa; phylum Chordata; class Mammalia; order Rodentia; family Heteromyidae; genus Dipodomys; species Dipodomys merriami. The sequence continues at coordinate 1,802,077 of NW_027203516.1, read as the reverse complement.
TGTTACTTTTTATTGGGGTGTTCCTTGGGCCCTTTCTTGACATTGCTGATACACTTTCCATCATCAACCACAATGGGTGGTGTTTAACCCAACCTTGAGCTACCTCAACAAGGCAGGATATTTCTGCTTCTGAAGGGCTCCCTCCATCCCTCCTTGCATGACAAAGATCCTGGACAATGCTCCAGATTGTTGGGAATACTCTCATATTATAAGCCAATATGCCAACAAAGACCAGCAACGTGAAAAGAAATTAGCACGGCAAAGTTTAGTTCTGTTAAAGGGCATGTTATTGGCAAGAAGACAACTAAGCAACCACTCTGAGTAGGAAATCTGAGTAGGAAGTATGTTTTACCCCTAATGAGTTACAAATTCTGGTATTGATCAGAAGTTATGTTCACAATCTTGCTCAATTGTCTCCTTTGAAACTCAGCTTGCTAGTTTGAAGGGGGAAAACAGTTTCATAACAATCCACAAAACCAAGACAACTATGCCAGAAATTCTTAGAAAATTCTTACTAAGCTTGTGCTCTATGAGTTAAACTATGTCCCTAGTACGATTTTAGTTATACGATATACTTTAGTTAAAATAGCTTTTAGTAAGATGATGGCTATGCTTAGTCAATGCTTTCCTTCAAGCAATCACTTTCAGAGAAAAAGATTCTAACTCCTACACAGTCCATTCCCAGACAGAATTTATTATCAGCAGCTCCCTCTTTGGAATGGAGGCTTATGAGCTTCCAGTTGAAAAAACCTTATTCACATATTGCCTTGGATCCCTTAGGCAAACTCACCTCAGCAAGTGGTTATGAAACCAACAGTGGTGTGTGTCTGCTTCATTATAAAGAACCTGTCTTATACTTCTGGTCCTACCGCTAATAGAAAGAGGAAAGCTTACTCTCTCAGGAGGCACGTAGCTATGGACTTAAGCACACATATTGAAACCTGAATACAGGACACAGATTAGGCTGCAGGATTTTCAGAGCCATAGATGAATCTGCCAGATCACAGCTGCTTGGCTGACCTCAGAGCACACTTTTGATGCCACATTTCTGAGGCAAAGCAGTTCTAAGCTGCCAAGACACTATGGTAGGAAGAGGCCTGAGGGAGAATTCATGGTGGCAAGGAGAAAGCGAAAATTTGGATTTAGGTTTTAGAAAATGCAAGCCACTTTCTGAATTGCTTGAGACGCGAGCAGATCAACATGTTTTGAGCCCTCTAGATGCAGAGTATGAGAACACTTCCCACGTCTTACATTTAATCCCTCTGCCTGGCACTCTTCAATTCCCTCTTACAGGAGTTAAAGTAGTTTTTAAGAAAGCAAAAGTCAGTGAATGTGATCTAACTAGTGAAGAAAGCATATCCTTTGGCTTTAGAATAAATCAATTTATATCTCAGATCAAGAGGAAAAGAAGAAAACACATTCTACAGAATTTAATACCTTAACGATGCTAGTTGGCTGCATTAAATTTTCATTGTTAGATTCACCCAAGAAAAAAAGGAAAGCAAAGAATTTCTGGACCCTTTGCTAGCCTAGTATTGGATTCTTGTTTTTTGTTTTGTTTTTCCCAAATTCTTTTTTAATTTTTTTTGCCTCCTCTTTTGTTTCCCCTTTCAATCCCTTCGCATCTCCCTCATCCCACCACCACTCTCCCTCCTAAGACACAGTTGTAATGTTCATTTTTCGACATAACATCTTTTACATCTCATTTCCAATTCTTTTATAGATTCTAGTAAGAAGACTTTTGATTGGATGGGAGGTAGAGGGACACTTCCCAGATCATAGAAACAGCGCATGTTAGCACTGAAAGCTTATTGGGAACAAGGTGTGCATTCTTTTCTGTGTCATTCATCCCTGAAATGTTGTAGTCAGTTCCATCTATCACCTTTTATCCATAACTACCCAGCTGAAGTGGTTTAACTCCCTCTGAGTAGAACATCTCCATTTGTTACTCACAGGCCACTTTACATTATGGTGTCCCATGAACCACTATGCTGATAGAGAGATTGGATGTCTAAATTTCTGTTTTGAAGCAGCAAAGCCTGCTGACTTAAACTTGAACACTTACCTTGAATGCAATTTGATTTCTACTTAAAGAAGGCAAATTCGGTTCTTCTTTGAGCCAACATTGTAAGATACCTTTAGCAAATCTAGGGCAGATAAATTACTGGACTGTATTTCTAAAGTCAGTTGATGTAGGAGCCCTCATTCCCCGAGTGGTTACATTATGCTCACAGACCTATATTTTGTTGTGGGAAGTAATTTCTCCTGAAGGTACATTCTGAGCTGCATTCAGGCTGAAGATCATATTTGTGCATCTGAAAGCCTGTACTTAGGAATATAAGCTGCAGATGAAGCAAGTTCTTAGTAACAGAACAGTATGTTCAATATATAACTGGCAATGACATTTTGATGAACAAATGAAAGAAAAATTATAACAGGAGTGGTATCAATCAAGGTGCATTGTATTTATTTACTGACTTGTTGAATGATGACCATTTGTACAACTACTTAAAGATATATATATATATATATATATATATATATATATATGCAATACTATGTATTTTCTGTAAGTTCATATCAATCCACAGTGTAAGTATCTTGAGGACAGGAGAACTCAAATAACCATAACAATCCAACTAATAAAGGATTAGTCTCTTATCTGTTGAAAGCCCAGAGGAAGAAGATTCCAAGAAGATGGAGGCATACCCCAGCATTAGGATATAGCCCTCAATGTCTTGGACCAAAGTGACCCTTAAATTGCCAGTAATCACTTCCAAGTTCCAGGAGGTGAGGTGAAGGAACAGAAAGAAAAATGAAGAAATACAGAACATGTGTGGACTGTCCTTAAGGCAATATCCTAGATGATATCAGGTAACATTTTCATCTGTATTATCTAAATATTATCATTACTGGGAAATGTTATCACTATTTTACTTAGCCTGGACTTCAGTTAAATCTATTGATTCACAAAGGAAGGGTGGTCGGCACATGAGATGTTTTGCTATGTATATCAAGGGCTCTAGACTCATGTTTAGTGTTTTACTATTTTTTATGGGGAATAGTTGATGCATTTTATGTGCAACTAGAAACTACTTTCAAACATAAGAAAAAGAAGAAACATATCTGATATCCTATATATGCTATTATATTTTGAATATGTGTATGATAACATCCAAATTATGGCAAATTGACTATCTATTTTGTACAGAGCATACTCTCATTACATTAAAAAACAGTTTGCACTCAATGGAGGTATGCCAGGAGGAGGAACACAATGAGTGGGAAACAGAACAACACACAACACAGTGGCCCATCAGCTCCACTGGTCATAGAAGGAAAAGAACTAAGCAATCCAAAGACAGTGTTGGAAAGGGGGAAGAGGGGAAGAGGGGATAGTCTGTACTAAGCAAAAGGCAAGAAATGTAAACATCACCTGATATGGAAGAATACTTGGTATTGTCAAAGCTCATAGAAATCACAAACTTTATAGACCCTGATAATGATAATTTTCCTTGTGTTGGTTGAAATAGGTTTGTGACTTTAAGTATCATGATTCCACAATACTGTGAAATAAGTGAATATTATGTAATCACCTATCTCCTTTTTTAAAAAAATGGGAGAAGTGTTGGGTTGGGAGGGATGGGTGATAATGTTCTTAGACACCTTGTATTCATATGCTGTTTTGTAGAATGGGAACTTGTTTGTACAACTAGTTAAGGATAATAATAATGAAAACAAGTTTTTTTAATTTTTTTTATTTTTTATTGTGAAAATATTGTACAGAGTGGTTACAACATGGGCAAGATAATGAATACATTTCTTATCAAGTATTGTAGCCTCCTCCTTTGTTTCCTCACACTCTTAAGTGAGATATAGTTTTGAACCCAGGTTTATTGAATGTTGGCAATTAAATTGTTTCCCAGGCTGTTGCAGTTGTTTTTTTCCTTTTTTTCAATAATTGTGGTCAAATGCAAACAACTTAAAATTTATTATTTTTATAAACTCTGTATTAGCATTACCTAGTTAAATAAGTGGATTTCATTTGATATATCCACATCGGCATACAGTGTACTTTGCTTATACTTAACCCGTCATCATTATCCTTCCCCTCTCCCAGGTTTCATTATCTTAATCATTTTGAGAATACAGCATAGTTGTAGTAAGTATATTTACAAAATTGTATAAGACCGATGTCCACACTGTTTTCATCCTGCAAGATTCAAATTCTGTATTCATTAAAACAATTTTGCACTCTCCTCTGCTTCAAGATATGCATCAAGTATGATTTTGCTTCCTGACTTCATCAATTTGTTTTATGTAACTGATATAAGTAAAATCATGTAATATTTGATCTTTTTATGACTGGTTTATTTCACTTAGTACAGTGTCCCAAAGATTCATCCATAATATAGCACCTGTCACAACATAATTCTTTTTAAAGTTTGAATAATATACTACTGTGTATATAAACCACATTTGCTTTAGCTATTCATTGGTTGATATCCACTTGAATTGCCTCTATGTTTTGAATATTGTACAAAATGAATATGAGTGTACAAAGATCTCTCCCAGACCTTGCTTTTAGATCTTTAGAGTATATGCCTAGAAATGGAGTTATTGGATCATATGACCATTCTGTTTTCTTTTCTGTCATTAGGGCTTGAACTCAGGGCAGGGTCACTGTCCCTGAAGTTTTCATCAAGGCTAGTGTTTTAGCAATTTAAGCCACAGATCCACTTCCAGTTTTTCTGCCCAGGTTGGCTTTGAATGTGTTTCTGCTTGTTCATAAACTACATATGCCCCATAGTTGGTACTCACACAGATCAGATTAGAATTTCTTGACAACCATGAATTTAAAATATAGATTTAAATTGCTCTACATAGGCACATTTATTTGTGAGGAGGAAGAGGATCAAACAGTCAACGTCAGCAGAATCAACATTCTGAACTCTAGGAATGAATAGGTGAAAATTTTAGCAATTCCTTGCAGCTTTCCTTCTGTGATTGGAATTGGTTGTGGCATTCTCAATGGTGATTTTGTTGGGAAGTATAAAAATGTAATTATCACATTGGCTCACAGAAGAATTAGGGTTTGTGCTTTGTAAATGTCATTTGGTATTTACACGTGACACTTTAATTTTGCCTGATATCAATACACCACAAATATCTTTATATGGTTTCTGAGTTTTTTTATTTTTTTAATTTTTATTGTGAAAATACCTTACAGAGGGTTTACAATTATATAAGCAAACTAATGAGTGCATTTCTTATCAAGTATTTTTGCCTCCTCCTTTGTTTCCCCATCCTTTCTCATCTCCCAGCTTCCCGCCCCCCCACTCCCCACTCACCAAAGTTGTAAACGTCATTTTTTGACTTAACTTCTCGTAAATCTCATTGTTTCATTGAGTCCACTTGTAACCCTATTAAACAATTTTTCCCTTCCCCTCCACATAGTATACCAACACCAAATACATTGAAAACAGGGTTTATACCATGGGGAAAAGACATACAAAACAACAAAGAAATCAACTTATAATTATGTTAGAAACAATAGCAAGAAAGAAAAAGCATATGAATACTTATCCTGAGTTCTTTTCACCTAACATCAACTTATCTGACTGTTTCGGCTTGTCTGAAACATATACTGGTTATTGCAAATAATGAAAACCATGGGACCTAAGTTTCTTTGGGCCTGGCTTACTTCAATTAATATAATTTTTCCAAGTATTTCCATTTCCTATTAAATAGGAAAATGCCATTCATACAACTACAAATTTATCAAAGACCTCAGCGTCAAAGCAGACACCCTGAAAACATTACAGGACAGAATAGGAGATACCCTTGGTCTGAGTTGTTTCTTTCGTTAATTTTGATTCTTCTTACAGCAGGCATTTTAAAAATTAGTGGAAAACTAAAGAATTTCTTGTGTTTCGTGGTCCCATTAGTACTCAGTAAGCTTAATAAAGAATGAGAATCCAAGAACTAAGTGAAGAAATTGTATATCCAATCACCCATTCCCTTTCGTTAATTACTGGAGCTAAAAGAACCGGCTCCCCAGAATCTGACCTTCCGAATTCAAGAATGAGGTGGGAATAAGACAAGGAAAGAGAGACATAGTAATTTGCACTGGAGTTGCTGTGTTGTCATAATGAACACCTGTTCTCAGGCAATCTTTTTGAATCCCACAGTTAGCTTTTTTGTGCTTTTCTATTGTATGACAAAGATAACTGACTTTCCCAGATTTAGAGTTGTAAATGTGTGGGAAATATTCCTTTATGTATGGAATATTCCTTATTATTGTGTATCATTCACTTTGGTTGTCGGTGCCTTTTCCATCCTTGTTGCAAGTATGTATTTCTACAAATGGAGACGTTCGTTCATCATTTGTCTTTAAATGATTAAGTTATGTGAATGTGGAAGATTGTGTGATTTGCTGTAGAAGCAAGGTATTATGGTTGAACGCTTTGTTCCATGTTGGCATTTCTTTGTGGAATTTTTATTGGGGTCCTTACACATGGACTCATGTGTAAATAATTCTTCCAATATTACAATATAATCCAGTAGAGTGAGGCAATTCATTAGAAATTTAAAACATGCCTAAAATTCCTTTAAAATATACTTTTAAATATAATAAATAAAAGCTTCATTTTGTTTTTTTGTAATTTTAATATTATTGTAAAGGTGATGTACAGAAGGGTTACAGTTACATAAATAAGGCAGTTTAACATTTCTTGTGTAACTTGTTACACCCTCCCTCATTTTTCTTCCTCTTTTCTTGGCTCTCTCAATCCCACTGCCCAAGTTGTACAGATCATTTCCAACATATTGTCACTTTTGATTTCCCCTAAGTAAATATTTGTGCTGTTTCCATCATGGAGCTCCACAATGTGAACACAGGAACACCACTATTATACCTCTCTGCCTTGCATAGATAGATAGATAGATAGATAGATAGATAGATAGATAGATAGATAGATAGATAGATAGATAGATAGATAGATAGATAGATACAGATATATGGCTATAATTTGGGATCATATATTTGTTTGATTATTCTTTTTTTATTGCAAAAACTGGGGCCTGCATATTGTTCTTTGCTTTTTTCCCCTTAATGGTATCCACAGCTCCATTTCTGGCATTTTGGTGATTGAAAGGATTTTCTCTGGGGGCTGGCTTTGAACCATGATCTCAAATCTCACCCTTGTGAGTAGGTAGGATTACAGGTGTGAGCCTACTTTATACTTTGACTTTTCATATCATTGTATTATGCGTATATTTCCTACCCAATAACATCCTTAGAAATTTCATACTGTTCTAAGAACATCACTTATAATGATTACATGGAAGTCCAGTGCTTATAAATTCCATAATTAATTGAACTGTTTTTATCACTGAACATCTTTGTCGTCTCCAAAATATTAAATGTATCACCAAAGTTCTTTTAGATTTTTCATTCTAGTATTCATTTTTTATAAATAGATAAGTGTCTGCTAGTTAGAAATAACCAAATACAAACTTTCTTCTGACATAATGATACATCTTAACGTTGCTCATCTAAAACAGTAAGTTACTCCTCCCTGTGAAGTTATTCTTTTTCTCAGCATGCAGTTCCAGTTTTGAAACTTTTACACACCTTACCCACTATAATGCCTTTATCTGAAATCCCTCTTGCTATCGTCCAGTTTTTGTACAGTTTTTGTAAAAACCTTCTCCAAGGTATTTCATTAATAAGAAGGCATATTTAATTAATACCAACTTAATGTCATCATTTCCATGGGTATTTGCATTTTAGCCTGGATCAGAACTTGATTCTAACAGGATTTTATTTTAATGGAAGAATCAGAGCATCAGTCGGAAGGCTGAGATTACCCTTATGAACAAATTTTATCTTTCATTGCTTATTTTTGTTTTGGAATTTGAAGGCTAAAGATTACCAGCTCATATATCCTCTGTTGTCACTGTATTTGATTCCGGTTCCCTGCATCTTGTATATATATTTTTCTAATTTGGGGATGGGAAGGCTAACAAAATGTTGAAACAAGGATACAGGTTGACTAATTGTAACAATGAGATGTACAATACACTATCTTGAAAATGAACTTTACAACTTCAAGGTATGGAGACGGAAGAGTTGGGGAAGTAAGGAGGGAAGGAATTGTAGGAGGAAAACAAAGGATGGGTAACAATGCTCAACAGGAAATGTAGTCATTACGACACTCATGTAACTGTAACCGCTCTAAACAGTATTTTTACAATAAAAATATTTTAAAAGATTACCAGCTTATACTCCCACAGTTAACTTGCTATACACCTTAAATGCTTCATATGGTTCAAAATGGAAAAACTAAAAGAAAGCAACTTTCAGTATAGATTGTTTGTTGTTGTAACACCAAGATGAAAAATGCAGTGCCAAATGTAGTGCATAGTCATTAACCTGAAGAATTCTGATTTGTTTTCTTTGGCCGGAAATGTCTTAATTTTATTATACATAATATGCAGAAATGCCCTGAAAATTATTCATGCAGAAAAACCAGGTCTACAAAATCAGGAAAATTTGACCAAGTCAAAAAGAATAAAATAAGACAAGAAAAATTCTATTCCTGTTAATATAAAAGCTAGGATTAAATATGGTTCTACTAATAGTCTGAAGAAGAAAAACAATTATTTAAGTGAATTGTTATTATGATGATGCTAATATCCTTCTCTTGGACTGTTCCCTGTATTAATATGCAGTGTCCATCCTTGTATTTTTGTATTGATTTTAATGAAAAGTTTACTTTGTCAGATATCAGGATTGCTACACCAGCTTTCTTACTGGGGGCATTTGATTAGTAGATCCTTTACCAACCCTTCACACTGAGTTTGGTTGTATGTTTTGCTGAGAGGTGGGTCTCCTGAAGGCAACAGGATGGGTCATGTTTTCTGATCCAATCTGTAGTTCTTTTTCTTTTGATTGGCTAATTAAGCCTGTTAATATTAAATGATAGTATAGAGAGATGCATTGTGGTCCCTGTCATTCCCTGTTTTCCTAAGTTTTTCTTTTTTCCTTTCCTCCTGTGCTTGCTCAGATAGAATTCTATTACTGCCTGTCTGGTTTGGGTCCTTGTTCCTGGTTGCTTTCTTCAGGTTGTGTTCCCTCTTTTAGTATTGTTTGTAATGCTGGCTTAATGTTTATATATTCATTAATTTTTCTTTGCTATTAAAAATTTTCAGCTCTCCATCAAATGTGAATCCTAGCTTTGCTGAGTATATCAATCTGGGTTGGCAGTTATTGGCTCTCAAGGCTCGTATGGTACTTTCCCAGGCCTTTCTTGCATTCAGTGTTTGTGTGGAGAGATCTGAAGTGATTCTATTTTTTTCCCTTTGTAATATAGCTCCTTCTTCATTTTTGCTGCATGTAACATTGTTTCCTTATTATTCAGATCTATCATTTTTACTATAATGTGTCTAGAAATGTTTCTCCTGAGATCTTTCTTGTTAAGTGTTCTATATGCTTCTGTTATGTAGGTAAGATGTTCTTTTTTGAGATTTTCTTGTTGAATAGGTGTTGCATTCCCTTGCTTTGATATTCCTCACCTTCGTCCACTCCAATTATACGAAAGTTAAATTTCTTTCACTATCTGCTTGCTCTTGAATTTCCCTTTGGCATATTTTAAGTGATTTTTCCATATCTGTCATTTTTTGGTCCAGTTTGTGTATTCTGTCTTCTGTATCTGACACTCTACATTCCATTTCGTTCACTCTGTTAACTGTGGCTTCCATTGTGGTTTGCATGGAGGAAATGGACTCATTTATGGATTCAATGTTGGTTCTCAAAGTACTGATCTCACCTCTTTATGAGGAGTGTACTGCCTCTATTTTGGCACTTATCTCACTTCTTTGTGAGGTGTGTGCTGCCTCTATTTTTATGTGTACTTCCTGTTTGACATCTTGCATCTCTTTCGATAGTTTGTTGTTGTGTTCTTTAAATTTCTTGTCTATTTCTCACTTTATTTCTTGATTCATTGCCTCCAGCATCTTTTGGATGTAGCTTTTGCCTTCCATTCCTGCTTTGGTCCCACTGGGGCTCTCCCCTGCTGGCTTTTGGGGTTAGCTTGCTATCCTGGGTGTTAATAAACCTTGTAATTTTCCCTCTGATTTTCGCATGGGGATTCAGGGATTATTGGAGACTAATCTGAAATTTTGTTTTGGTCAATAGGTGCCTGTCTTTGCTTGGTTGGTGTTTCTAACTGCTGGTAGAGAGAGTTTATAACTGATCTCGGTTCTGTTGGGGGCCGATCTCCAGCTGCTGGTCTGACCCATATAGGGTTCTCAGCTCTCTGCTGTAGATCACTGGCATTTCCCATCTTTGGAAGGGTTGATCAGCCTAGACTGCTCCTGATTGCTCCTACAGGTGCTCTTGGTGAGATCCGATGTGCTGGATGCCCTCTCCCAGATGCTGAAGTCTACTATGAGCTCCTGATGTTTTTAGGTTTTTTTCTCTTGGCTGGTTTTGGGCTTGAACTCTGGGCTTGGGTGCTGTCCCTCAGCTCATGGCTGGCACACCACCATTTGAGCCACAGCACCACTTCTGGCCTTTTCTGCTTATGTGGTGCTGAGGAATCAGATCCAGGGCCTCATGCACTCAAGACTAGCACTCTACTGCTGAGCCACTTTACCAGCCTGAGCTCCTGACTATTATCAGGTGCTGGTACCCTGTGTTGTCCAATCTCCAGCCTAGAATATATGGGTCGGGTTCTGGTGGGATTTGGGCTTCTTTTGTCCTGAACCCCTGGGTCTTTTTTTGTCATTGGCATGCTTCCCAGGGGGTGCAGTTCCCTTTTTTCTCCCCTCTGCTTAGGCGTATGCTCAGCTTCTGACTTTAGTTGGGAGGAGTTGGATGTGTTGCTCAGGCACCGGATCCCAGGCCTTGTCCTAGCCCCCAGCTTGGGGCATGCCGGTTGTACCTGTGCGGCTGTGTATCCCACCTAGGGTATACAGCCTGGGGTACACAGTTCAAATTTCTTTAAGTGTTGGGTGTCTTGACCCAGGGGCACTGTTCCTGGCTTAGGAGTTTAAGCTCCGGTCCAGGGGCGCTCTTGTTCTAGACTGGCCACTAACCAGCTGGGTGTGCTCTGTAGGCTGGTGGAGATCTCGGACAGTTCCCAGTTTTAGTGGGTCCTGTGGTCCAGGTGTTGGGGTAGGGGGTCTTAGTCAGGGTCTGGGGATTCCCATCAGCTCTGGTCTCCCTTGAGGGATACACTGTACCCTGTGGGGTACTCATCCTGGAGCTAGTTGTTTCTGTGTGATGTAGTTCGTTGTTTGCCATTTCAAACAGAGTTCAGTTGAGGTGGTTGTGGGCTTGGCTGGGCTGGGCAGTGGTGTCTCTGTGTGTTTCTCTTCTCTCTTCCTTGGTTGAGGCTGTTTGTGTCCATGTTGTGGGAGGGCCTCTGGCCTCTGCCCAAGGGATAGGGGAGGGGCCTCCATGCAGGTTCTAAAAGCTGGGTTTTGTCTCTGTGCTCTCTGGATCAGCACCATTTCCTCGCAGGTCTTCTGCTCTGGTGTGATGTGGGTATCCCGTGTAGCTCTGAGGCTCCCACTGTGGGTCCGAATTCCCAGCTTGGAGGTTTCTATGTTCATCACAGTAGGCTGACACAGGTACCTCAGGCTGCTTCTGCGCAGATGATCTGCAGACATCCCCCTGTGTCTCTGGGACTCTGGCAGCCCCCGCAGGGCTGGGCTGGCAGCGGCTTGGTGCACTGCTTCATGGCCAGTAAAGATTGAGCGAGGGCTCTTCGCGTTTCTCTGTTCTGAAATTCTTCTTTCTCTCTTTCTTTTTTTGTTTTTTTTTTACCTCCTTTTTTTCTCTCAGTGTTCGACTTTTTGTTGTTGTCGGTCTCTTGGGGAGATTAAGCATTGGAACTCAAACTCTCTTTTTGGTGGGAGGAGCTGTGGCATTTTCCTACTGCCCTATGGCCATCTAGGTCCTCCCTCAGAAAAAATAATAATTTAAATCAGTTTCATTTAACCTTTTTCTTTCTTACTCAGTTTATTTAAATTAACTTTATATGGCTAAGAGGGACATTACACAAAACAATCTTTCTATGTATATATTTTTTGCTTGTTTCTGTAGTGTCATGTCTCAAATTCCTTAAACTTTTTGATGGTAACATCCTCATTTTGGCAAATATCCAGAATGGAAGGGAAGGGAAATGAGAATGTAGATCAAATAACAGCCCTAGAGGGCTGCTATTTCCACTATTGGAATTGATGATATCCAGTTTGCAGATTAATTGTCATGAAATGGCCCTTACATCATTGATAAAATTGAGTAGGTAGGATTCCCTTTATAGCATTGTGCTTTTGATGTCTGCATACTATGTTTCTGAAGGACCCAAAATCCAAGCTCCTCTCTACAGAAGTGAGGTTTCCTCTCCTGATAGAGTGAGATAATGTGGGGAGTTTTCAAAGGAAGAGGCTATTACTCAGCACTCCTATATTAGAGGATTTGGAGAGAGAGCAAAACAAACCCATCAACTGCCCCTAGAACTTGACCTCTTCCACTCAATCTTTCCTTCTTCAGATAATAAAGCTGAGTAAGCTGAGGAAGGCAGCACACTACTTTCTAATTCAGATCTCGTTGCCTGGTTTTCCCAGACAATTCCTACTCCCTTCTATGAGGGTCTGACTTCACATCTGACCTTGTCAAGTGTCTTCTCAGAAGGAATTCTGTCTTCAAAAACTAACTTTGTGGCAAATCTTTAACTCAGTTCACAGATGATCCAGTGGGAACAAATACTAATTGAGTATGCTGCATTGTACACCTTTCAATGTTTATGGGCTTTAATTGTAAGTTTTAAAAGTTACATATAAAAACCAGGAGCTTCTAGTTCATGCCTGTAATCCTAGCTACTCAGGCGGCTGAAATCTGAGAATTGTAGTTTAAGCCAGTCCAGATGAAAAAGTCCATGAGACTGTTATTTCCATTAAAGTACTCAGAAAAAGCTGGAAGTGGTGTTGGGACTCAGTTTGTAGAACACTAGCCTTGAGCACAAAGAGGCTCAGAAACAGAGACAGTGCCTACGCCCTATGTTTAAGACCCATGAATAGCAAACAAAACCCTATATATACTTTAAAAAGTTGTACACATTTTCCTCTTTAGGTCCATCATGATCTCCTACCAGTAAACTCACTGCAGCTGTATTATTGTAGTACATGATACTACAGCTTTGTGGCCTGGGGATGTCTCTCCTGAAAGGTTATTCCTACAAAGCTTTGATGGGTGGCTGTGTTTTAAAAAAATGAGTTTCTGTTCAATCCTTGTTTACAAATGAATTCACACATCCTCATGGCAACCTTCCTCTGACCAGGGCTGCTTGTGAATTTAACATAGATCTCTGAGACAGAGACATAATTTCATTTGACATTATTATCATTCCAGGAAAAAATAGAAATTGTAGTTATAAAACAATGTATCTATCCTGTTGAAATCCTGGTATTGATTTTCCTCATAGACTATGAGACCAGAATTTTTTATATATGTACAAATATATCATGGGAGAAGCATGGAATAATGAACCGTTCTTGATTCTTATGTGTTGATGAACCACAGCTTTATCATTAAATCCCAGTGTGAGATTTCTAACAATACATTGGGCCTACTCATTTAGAATCCTTAGATATTAGTGTAGCTTGCTCATTTAAAGGAATCAATTCTTTTTTATTGTGAGAATACTGTACAGAGAAGTTACAATTACATGGACAAGATAAATGAGTACATTTCTTATCAAGCATTGTTGCCTCTTCCTTGTTTCCCCTTCCCATCCTTTCCCATATTACCCCCACCTCCCCTCACCTCATCCTCACCCCCATCAAATTGTAAAGTTCATTTTTCGACATAACGACGTGTGCATCTCATTGTTGCAATTGGTCCATCTGTATCCCTACTTAAATGATTTATTTTTGCCCTTCCCCTTCACAAATTATACCAACATCAAATACAATGAAAGCAGGGGTTATACAGTGGGGGAGGGACATACAAAGCACATAGAAATCATCTTATAAATATGTTAGAAACAATGGCATGAAAGAAAAAAAAAACATTTGAATACTTATCTTGGGGTTCATTCCCTAACATAAACGTATCTGACCTTTTCTACTTGACTCAGACATATACAAGTTATTGCAAATAAGGAAAACCATGGGAACTATGTTTCTTTGGGCCTGGATTACTTCACTTAATGTAATTTTTTCCAATTCTTTCCATTTGTAAAGAAATCAATTCTTTCATAGAGCGATAACATTACTAAACTTGGGGGCACATGGCAAGAATGAGATGAGGTCGGCCTCACCTAATGGACTACACCTCACACCAGTTGCTGGAATCTGAATCTGCAAGCCCTGTTCTCCTGTGTTTTTTACAAACCTCCCAACCTCGCTCCTTACAATATAATCTAGCGGGATGCAGGTCGCTCACATCTGTAATCCTAGCTACACAAATATCTGATATCCATGCAGACGATCTTGACCAGCTCAATTAGGAAAATGTGTTAAAATTGAGCCTCCAATGAGTAGTGCAAACAGGGCTGAAAGTTTGATTTAGTCAACGTACAGCCAACTAAACAGAAGACCCTGAGTTCAACCCTCAGGACTTAAGGGGGGAAAAGAGGGTGGCAAGTTGAGATGCAGGACTATATTCAAACTTGATATTGTTCAGAGGACAGGTAGTTAGTAGGAAGTGTCTCAATGGCTGCTGTCAATCAAGCCCTGGCCTAGAACTCTGTATTTGAAAAATTGTAGTTGTTCTTCAATGGTAACACTCAAACTACAAAAAAAAGACTCACTTTGTATGTATATAGGTATAAGTTTATGCTTTGCTCAACTGTGGGAAATCAGAACAAGAATCCACCTCTGAAAACAGAATCAGCTGTATGGGGGGAGGGAGGAAGAAACAGAATCCCTAGATAGTATAACATCAACCTACCTGGAACTACAAAGCTTGTAAAAGCAAACTCCAACAAAGCATTGGCTGTGATTTACGGCAAGTTCTTGTCCCCTGCCAGGGCAACCTTCCCCCATGCCTGCTTTGCTCTCCAATCTCCTGTGTCAGTAGCAAACATCAACACATAATGGGATACAGGCATTGGGATGCTTGCTGATCTTTCTATCCAACCTCATGTCTTAAATTCATCTAGCTTCATGTCCCTAAGTTAATTTAGTCCAGTTCATAAGACCTTAGGAATACATGTTGTTTCCAGATTCAATGTGTAATGTTTCCTAGCTGGAGCAGGTTATATCCCTTAGTCAATAACCCTTCAGTAACTGCCAGACAATCTTGGTGCCAAGTTCACTCTGAATTTTGCCTTTCTCAGACACCACAACTCCCTAAATTCAGTGTGATCCTTGGGTCTTCGAAGAGAGAAAGTTGGAAATACTATATGTAATGGACAGAGTGGCCAAAAGCCACTGTAAATAACATAGCAGTTCTGGCTTTGTCACCTACAACCGGTGGCAGCAGCCAAGCCTGCATGATATCCAGGCTGCAGTTAATCCTTTACAATCTGCAGCAGGTAGATCCACAGTCTACCACAGGGGCTTTTTAACAAATCTTAGTTTTTATGATTTGCACATTTTCTGTTTGGCAACGTGCAATCTAGAATACATTTTTGTCATCTCCTCACACATGCAATGTTTTTACTTGTTCTCCGTTTACTTTCATTCAGTTTAAGAAGCTTAATATTGTAGCAGTAAAGGGCCCAGCCATTGGACTAGGAGAATCCATATTGTCTTTTTGGGATGTAGTTTGGGCCAATGAAAAGGCTTGGTTCCAAACACCCTATACCCCCTTCAGACAGGATGTAGGTGGCTGCTCTACTTTTATATTTCCCAAGATTATGGGAGGCACGTCTGTGAGTACCTTGGTTAAAAATTTTTTAGACAATGTCCTAAAGATCTTTGGTTTGGGTGTTGTTCTACTCAGAGTATATGGTGTGTTCTCTGGGGACATTTCATCAAATCTATTTGGTTAGTGTAGTGCTCTGATCCTTCCCAGGAGAAGGCCATTTCTCCCATGAGGAGCCTCCAGATCTTCATAAATCACACTGATACACAGTTTTCTATCAAGAATTGCTCTTTTACTTCATAAGCTAAAAGCTGCCCTTTTAAAGTGGTAGTGGGAAGCCATGAACCAGTTGATCACACACAATTGCAATACGAGCCTTCTGGGAGGCTAATACTAGAATTTCAGTTTGAAGCCACACTGTATGCAGAGAAACCCAAGAGATTCTTCTTTCAGCTAGACTGGAAAAAGCCACAAGTGTACCAGTGGCTGGAATGGTAAGTGTGCCAGACTTGAACAAAAAGAGTCAGGTTTTGAGCCAAAGGACCTGAGTTCAAGTCCTAGTATTCACAACTCCACCCCCTGCACCTGTACCCATACACCTCCCCCAACAAACGCACAAAAGCAATTAGGGAGCAAACTTGTATAAATAAAAGATGTGGGGAGAGAGGTTCAGTATAAATTTGTGGTTCATTGTTTTCATTTTTTAAATTATCCCATTCATGATGAGAGATTGTGTTTGCATTTTCTCAATTACATATACCTTGTTCCTTAGTTCTACAGAGAGGCTGAGAGAGTTGGTAGAGAGGAGCATCCACAGAGATTGAACTTTGTTGAAGGAAGGAATTGTATGTCAGATTGGATAGGGGGACAAGTTCAACTCCTCCAGCTCCATCACCGAATGCCTGGAATTTGATCTTGCCAATTGACATGATGCTGTCTTCATATCTATCAGTGTGGGGAGTGCAGGAAGGCCATTGTGTCATGGAGAATCACTGTAGCTGAGGGAATTGCAGAAAGAACTGACAGCGCACAACTGGAGTAGCAGGACCTCCCTTTGAAGTTCACAACTAAGTTTACCTCTGTGTCACTGGGACCTACCTCCTCATGCAAAAACATCCAAGATCTGGGGGTATCACTTCCTTAGGGAGCCTACAATGAAGGGAGATAGACAGTACAATTTCAGGCAATCCTGGGAGCAATTAGAGTACAATGAAGAAGGAAATTTGTGTCTCCTCTCTGAAATTACAGAGGGTAAGAGTAACTGAGGAGAGAAAGCTGTAAGTCACTGCTGAGTGGGTAGGGTTGATAAGGAAGGCACATTGGATCTGGGAGTCGCCTGTATAATCCTAACAATTTAGGATACTGAGATGTGAACCATCATTATTCAGGGCCACACCAGGCCAAAAAGTGGGTAAAATCTCTTCTGAAGCTAGGGACGCATATCAACTTCACTACAATAGGAAGCCAAAAAAGGTGTGTCCAGGCCCTGGCATGTACCTGGACAGGAAGCAAAACCACAAATGACCAGCACAAAATAGGAGTATAGCTCACCTATTTACCAAGTACAAGATTCAGTTCTAACACAAGTACCATGAACAAGTATAAGCTTGGTGACATCGGTGTCCCAGTGTGATTCACTGAGATGGCTGTTGCATCTGTTGCTCTGTGTACTCCTGGCAAAGAGGAAGAGTCCGTCGACATCCCTCAATCTATGCCTACAAAGAAAACAAATGCTGAGCAGAACCACTCACAATGTCTAAGAATGGAGGGAAAGAGAGTAGGGATCATCAGGACCAGATAGACTGCTGCATGAGAGAAGGGCAGAGGGAGGCAATGGTGAGGTTGGTATAGGGTTTGTGTTTAGTGACTAATATGACTTCAATGGAAATATTCTGTCTTTGATTAATATGTTTTATGACATGTGCATTGAGGGAGAGCTGGGGCAGTCCAGAGAAACACTCGTGTAAATTTTCCATAGGTTGAAACTTACTCTAATGTAGAAGTTGTTTTTGAAAACTGAGATGTGGAGAAGTTTATAAAAGAGCACAGCTCCCCAATTCTGGCACTGGTCTCTGTAGATGTACCTGCCCTATCCACCCTTCTACTGGTGAGTGTTTGTTCTCAGGGTGCCTCATGCTCCATCCCTTTGTGCTGCTCAAGCCAGAAGAGCTGCTGTTGTGCAGGGAGTATCAGGGAGCCCTGATGCACTTATATACCAACAGTGCTTCCTTCCCCTGGAGGCACAACACATTACAGATCTCTGCAACATCCTATCATTGCTATGAATTGGAGCTTCCAACACGTGGGCTTTGCCTGCATTAGGCCCCCACAACTTCAGAACAGCCTTTTGGGGACTTCTGAGACCTGGAGGGCAAGACAGGAAGGCATGGAGGCATCATCTGTTCCCATTGGAGTAGTGAGTTTGCCAGAAGGAGCTAATAAGATGAGAACCTTGAGAATGAGCAGTGCAGGGTGGCTAAACCATGATACTCTATGCTAACATGCCAGGCATTCACTGACCTTTATATGCTGGCCCTCTGTGTCCAACAAACCATGACCACTTGGTGTGTTTTCTGATGAGCCAGGAAGTGATTGACCAGCAACCAAGAATGACCAGTGCCAATGGGTTCATATGACTGAGTGCACTGTCCCATTATGAGAGATCCCTAGTAGATGTGAATGTACTGTTAAGTTGACAATTCTTTCCATCAACCAATCCCTCCATTTATAACTCAATTCACATCCTATGCCCTATGTCCAGCAGTCCAGTTTCAGTCAGTACTGTTCAGACCCAATACTTTGACGTCAAGTAGATGACCAGTGCAGCCCAATTTGGGGTTATTTTCCTCTTTTTGTTACTATAGGATGATAATGTATGGAAGTTGCCAGTCTCCTCATTGGATTGCATGCCCACAATGTCTGACCACACCCAATCCTGAGCCATTTCTAAAAGCCATAAGTTCTTAGTAAGTATAAAGTTGTCTTCTAAGAAATTCCATGCCAAGTTTTGGGCTCTTGTCTTTTCTTCAACTGTAGCCTGGCAAATCATCCTTGGACAGATTTCTGAGTTTTCCTGAAACTTGACCAGCAATCTGTGAAGTGTAAGGGTTGAGATCAGTCTCAGCCTCCTGCTTCCCTGAAATCCAGGAGTCCCACAAGGACAAGAAGGTATTCTGCCCTCAACTGTGAGGACCATTTTTAGCACATGATGGTATGGGTTCAGGTCCCATACTGCTCCACCTGACATTGAAATGCTGATTTGTCCATTTTACTATGCTGTGTGTACCAGCCCCACCAAATTAAGGGTAGATCTTTAAGCTGGTTTTGAGTTATTACTGAAGAAGTTGACTTGCTAACAAGTAAATGCTAATTCTTTCACTAAAGAATCCTAAGATAACTATTCAAATGTTTTTGCTTTCATGCAATTGTTTCTAACATATTCATAAGATTATTTCTTTTTTGCTTTGTATGTCCCTCCCCCGAGGCATAACCCCTGCATGTTGGTATAATTTGTGGAGGGAAAGGGAAAAAAACAAATCGTTTAACTAGGGATACAGGTGGACCCATTGCAACAATGACATATACAAATAGTTATGTCGAAAAATGAACTTTAAAACTTTGGCAGGGGGGAGGGTAGGGGGCGGAGGGAGAGGGGGGGATGGGAAGGGATGGGAAATGGAAACAAAGGAGAAAGCAATGATGCTTGATAAGAAATGTACTCATTTTCTTTCCCATGTAATTGTAACTCCTCTGTATGGTATTTTCAAAATAAAAAAGAATCCTTATTTCAGGAACATGTTATGATCATTGCAACCAATAATCTGGGGAGTGTGTGGATATGAAATGGTATGGGAGGATGAGGGGAAACTAGAGGAAAGACTAAGTAAATTTGGATAGATAAACACCATCTAGCCAAATGGCATTTTCGAAGTGGAATCTTTGTATTGAATGCTGACAGTGGTAGAATTTTTGATGGTTCATAGTGTTTGGAAAGACTCAAATTTGTTTGAAGTCTCTGCAACTGAAGCACCTGCACCTTGATTAATACTCAGTGTATACAAAAAGTGCATGAGTGAGTGAAGTTGTAGATATACACACACATACACGAAGATGGAATTGAAGAGATGCTCTTAGTACCGACCTGGGACTAAAGAGCCTGTGCTACAAGCAGCACAAAGTGTCCTAAACTATGACATCTATTGCTCAGATTGTATGGTCACCTTAAGCCATACTTCCAGCCTTTTTTCATGATTATTTTGATCGTTGGATCTCAAGACTTTTCTGCTTAGGCTGGACTTGGAACCACCATCCTCCAGATTAGCCTTCTTAGTAGCTAAGATTACAGGTGGGAGCCACCAACCCTGGCCTACTGCTTGTGTGTTTAAGTGGGAAATGGTTAACAGCCTTGAATTCACACTCTTGGGAAAATTCAGGAATTCCTTTTATTGTCCTGCACATGCAGCCATTTGGAAAAGAGAAAAGAACAAGTCAAGAAAGGCTCCCTAGTAACAAACAGATGTGTATGGAGCTAGGTTGAAGGAAGCAAGATGGACCACCATAACAGTATGATGGCTAGAGATAGATGGCTCCAGTTAGATCAGATGAAGAGAACGAGGTAAGGACATGAATTGAAGGCAAATGGTAGAGAGCCATGTTAGAGCTATTGACTGATCTACAAAGGGAAGAAAACATAAAAAGTAGAGACTAGGCTAGGCATGGTGGTACGTGCCTATGATCCACATACACATGTAGCTTAGCCCAAAGGCCTACTTAGACCCTATCTCAAAAAAGAGAAAAGTGAATGAAGAGAACAGAGTGGAACCACATTCACTGGGTTCTCTGGACCTGAACATGTTGGCATATACTGTGTTTAGAATATACTTCCTGCTTGACTGGAGGAACTAGGCTGTGGTTTCTCTACTGTATGTTGAGAAAGAAAATGATGCTCTAAGATGGGAAAATTCAGTGGTCTTATGGTCCTTCTCCTTTATACTCTGTAACCAACATAAAAACCTGGGACAAAGTTAAAGTCAATGTAATATTTCTAAGCATGTATACATGTATATACTACATGTTTTAAAAACAAAAGAGTGTTCACTTGCTCCATGCAGTCATGGGAAGTCATGTGTCAGACTGACTCAGCATGGCAATGATTTTGGGAATATGAATGTCTTGGTTGCTTTGTCTCTTATAGTTATATCCACTTGGTGAAATGTGAAATCTATCAACGTGTTGAAATCTAAGGTGATATCCAGCAGCAATACCCTCAGCCTTTAGAACATGGGCTCTGTGCTCAGGAATAAATCACTTTTCATAACTCAGATAGGAAAAGAAACCCCAGACAACCATTCTATTCCTGGCTCACTTCCATAAGATTAACAATTACTTGGCATTATTAATGGCTCATTGTCTTGCATATGAAGAGTTCACACATGGGAGCTGGCTTTAGAGGACAGAGTGCAGATAAAGGAAGTTAGAAAAATAACCTCAAAACAAAGCAGACATTTTTAGTTCACATTTTTGGAGTCCATGTGATTCTTAATGAGTTATGTTTCTCTAAATCGCCTAGCCCATCTGCCAATTGGATTGTCACCCCACACAATTCATACTTGGTGTCCACTAGCACCCCCCCAGAGGATTTAGGGTTTGTGAGTACCCATCCTCAGTGTTGACATTGAGGGATAGGGCCCCTTCTATCTGATTGCATCACGTTTCACACCACATCACTCTGCTTCCTTTCAGGCCAATGAGTTGTTGATCAGTGGATAGAAGCTCACTGTGCAGGAGATATATGGAAAAGGTCTGTTGTCCCAGGTTTCTGGCCAGGGATGTCATGGTTCTAATTAAGGAGCTTGCCTCCTTTAATACAGTTATTTATATAGTTTGTTCTATTACATGTTAGTTTAAAAAATAAAATCTTGGACTTGGAAGCTGGCCCAGCTGTAAAGTGCTTGCCTAGCATGCATGAAGCCCTGGGTTAGATTCCTCAGTAACCACATATCCAGAAAAAGCCAGAAGTGTTGTTGTGGCTCAAGTGTTAGTGTGCTAGCTTTAAGCAAAGAAAACTTAGGGACAGTGCACAGACACTGAGTTCAGGGCCCAGAACTTACAAAAATGAATAAATTAATAGTTGATCAGCTGTTGCCACTTCAGGCCATAAAAATGGGTCACAAGGCTCAGGACTGTTGCCCTCAGAGCTCAGGTCTCTGCCCACAAACAGGGTGATAAGGTTCATGTCTCTCACTTTCCAATACCTAGAAAACCCTTAAATCATGAATGGATCAATAAAATTTGGTATATATGTATGAGGTTACACACACACACACACATATATATATATATATATATACACATATATATATATATATATATATATATATATATATATATATATGTATGTATGTATACACACACAGAGACCCCACTCATCCATCAGAGAGCATGATTAACTACCATTGGCAACAAAGTGGAAATACTGGGAAAGCATTATATTACGGGAAGTAATCCAGACTCAGAGAACACAGGCTGCATGGTTTCCCTTATTTGTGGCAGCTAGATTGCTCCAATAAATCCAAAAGCAAATACACTGGATTTTGTGCTAAGGGTTACAGATGAATTACCTGAAGCATAATGGACTCTATGAAGATCAGAACGTCTGATTTTTGTGTTCTCTGAAGAAATGTTTAATGGTCTGCCAAGAAAATAAAAACAAAAACTCCAAAAGTTTGTCAGTTGTTAATAACTTAGTAAAGAAGAATGCTCTCATCTGAGTGGACCAGATTCAATATAGTCACACACATTTTAGTGACTTAAAATGCAAATCCTACTGACATCACAAATAAGTGTGTCTTATTAAACATGACAAACAAAACTAAGGCAAATAACAGAAGTTTCAACGAAGTAAATTTCTTCTTTCTCTTTGCCATCTTAAACCCTCCATCTTTGTGTCTTCTGGTATGCAGATAAGAATCTAGCAAACTTCTTAAGGACCAGAGCAGATGGGATAGTCTCCACAAAGGCCAGATGAGCAGTGTGAGTTGACAGGTAGCCAGGGTAGATGTTTTTAGTATGGAAAGCTGTTAGAATGATCCTTTTCTCATAATCCAAACACACACATGTTCATGGCAATGTCCAGAAATGTCCAAGAAAGGCTTATAAAGGTCAAAGGTGAAAGAGCAATCATCTAGCTTAAGAGTTAAATGTTTCAAACAGGAAATGTGGTAGTGCATGACTATAATCCCAGAACTCAGGAACCTGAAGCAGGAGAATATTCAATTTTAGTCCAGCTACGCAATAAAGCCAGGTCTTGCCTTAGGAAGTTCACATTTCCTATCATCACTTCCTAAAGAAAAATTACTTGCACAAGATGCCCCAACTGAGATTTCCATGGCACTCTCTCCATCTTCACTTTAATTGCCTTTTCTAGTTTCTTTTCTGTCACTATCCATTTCCCAGAAAATCAACTGCAATTCATCTCCCTTGGTCCTATCTTCTGCACACAAATGATTGCTGCCTATTCTAGTGCCATTCCCATTGTTTCTCTGTATTTTAAACATTGTCCTATCTTCATCTGAGTGATCATTTTCACTGGAACTCCATGGTATATTTGTGAGCTCAAGGTACTAGATGTGGTTATTTCTTTGGTCTTGGAGATAATTCAGTATTTCAATAATTCTAAATTTCAGGTGTCCTGATGTGCCC
Organism: Dipodomys merriami; assembly: GCF_024711535.1. Classification (NCBI taxonomy): domain Eukaryota; kingdom Metazoa; phylum Chordata; class Mammalia; order Rodentia; family Heteromyidae; genus Dipodomys; species Dipodomys merriami. The sequence goes on along the minus strand of NW_027203516.1, from coordinate 1,778,553 downwards.
ACTGTCCTAAGACTTGCTCTTCTGACCTGTGTTGAACTCTTTTGGAAAGGATCGGTACTCAATGTCCCACTTCCTTTTCTGCTGGTACCATCACCAGAGACATGGTATCAGCCCATGCTAGAATAAGTCTTTGGAAAGAATAATACAAAACCCAATAAAGGAAGCACAAGGAAAGTATATGGTGTTCAGTCTGAAAATAGAAAATTCATAGTGAAGCAAAATTTATGGGGTTCAAACCTCCATTTTCACAGGCCTTGGTCAAGCCATCATACTAGTTCTTCATGTATGTTTAACATTTACCCTCAGGCACTTCTAGTCTTCATATAACTCCTACTGACCACCAGGAATCACTGGAAGTCCAGGGTACATTTGGGGCATGGTTGGAGGTGTCCTCCTAGAGGTCCTTTTTGGCTCTGACAGGCCAGGAATGAGAGTAAGCAGCCAAAAAGGAAGCAGCAGTAGATGTAGGGGAAGCTGCAGCAATGGCTACAGTCGCAGCCTGAAACCTGAGGGGCTGCAGCATGGTCATTGCAACCTTTGGAAATCATGCGCTCATGGGGAGCTCAATTAGAATGTACAGAGTAGGGATAAGTGGGGTATCCTGAAGCCAACCTCCTGACAGCTGTGACCATGCAAACTGAAGATTGACAGCTGAGGGTGGTCAGTCCATAGGCGCAGTGGCTGGAAGGTAGGTACACATAGTGGTCACTTAAGCCCTGGTGTCATTTGACAGGGAAAACTTTATTTTTTTCCCCATCTAAGCTGCCTTCCTACCATCATCCACACACCTCACTTCGTCTATATCAAGAGCATAGGCAAGAGGCACCCCACTCAGTTTAGAAGAGATTTTGCAGTGGGCCCCTAATTACTCCTACCTCTTCAAGAGGATGCAGCTGGAGCTGTCCTTGGAAAGTCATGTGCAAACCCAGTGGGCACTCAAAAGGATGCATGTGCTGCTGAACAGAAGCATGAGAAGCTGAGACCATTTGAATGTGGTGATGGAGGTGTGGCCTAGTTGGTAGACTGATAGCCAATGAACCAGAGTCAGGTCCTGTGTTCAAGTCCCCATCAAACCCCAAAGAATAAAGAGAAAAATATCCCTTTGTGGCATTTTTTACATTTCACATTCCTTCTGTACTTTCAGTAAATACATCTCTATATACCCATGAGTAATAAATGTATTCCTTTTGTGTATGGATTAGGCTACATTTTTACATTACTGTATTTAGTAACCCAGGACCTCATCAATCATACTTCCACTCCATTTTTTCTGTTTTTTTTCATTCATTTTTGTTTTCATCTATTCTTAGAGCTTGAAGTCCAGATCACTGCTCTGTCCGTCATCTCTTTTTGCCCACATCCCTACTTTTTGCCTTTGTATCTGTATTTGATTCTTTGAACCTCATGTAATTTTCTGCCAGAAGTGGTCTCCAATGGTGGTTCTCAGATACCAATCTCCAGACTTGTGTAGTCATGAGCCAGCAGCATCTGACTTCTACTGTGATTTGTGCTGGTGGTCTTCCAAATCATTTCTCAAAAACTAGGCTATTCCTGTGGCTCGTAACCCATATCCTTCACCTCTCACCCTCCTCAGAATCAGGGGTTTCAGGTTCAAACCACCAGCCAATAGCTTAAGACTTGTTTCATCTTATTTTTCACTTTTTTATCTTGCTGATATTTTAGATATTAATAGTTTCAATAAAACCATGGATTTGGGTCCTGGGAATGTGGTTTATTTGTAGAGTGCATGAAGCCCTGGGTTCGAATCCTCTTTCTCACATAAACATAAAAAATTGGTTCGAATCCTCTTTCTCACATAAACATAAAAAATTAGAAATGCCACTTGGACCCAAGTGGTTGAGCACCAGCCTTGAGAAAAAGTAGCTCAGGGACAGATCCCATGCCCTGAGTTCAAGCCCCAGGACTGCGAAAATAAAAACAAAAACAAAAAAAAAAGAAATAAAAAAAAAACAATAACATGGATTGCTGGTGCAGGTGACTCAACCCATACCCCTAGCTACTCATGACACTGAGATCTGTTCCAATCTGAAGCCAGCCTGGGCAGAAAGTCTGAGACTCTTATAACAAATCAATGACAATAAGCCAGAAGTGCAGCTGAGGTTCAAGTGCCAGAGTCCTAGCCTTTAGCGCAAGAAGCTCAGGGATAACCCCCAACCAAGAGTTCAAGTTCTAGGCCTATCCCACAATTTGTAAATAAATTTAAAAGTAAATTAATTAAAAAAATGAAATATCTCTAATTGTTGGAGACATGGCTCAGTCTGTTGAGCACTACACAGTACTTGAAAGTGACAGGTACTGAGTTCACGTCCTGGTTTCAGACTACAATAAAACAGAAAGGAAAACAAAGAAATAGACTAATATTAACTGAGGGGTGGTTGCAGGGCATAAGCAGGCCTTGCCTCTACTCCTCCATCTTCCAGCCTTTTCTGCCTCAGCAGATGGTGGCCTATACTGACCTGCAGGCAAGTGGAAGAGTCTGCTGGCTTGGGGAATAGTACCAATGCCCCCAGACACCATCTCAAGTAGTCAACGAGGAAAGAGAGGATTGGGTGGGAGAGGCCAGAGTTGCTGCTGCCTTAGTCTTCATCTCATGGCAGCTGGCTCTCTGTCAACATGGTCATACCTCCCAACACCCTCAATGTCTATTTTTTCCAACACATATTTTATTTTATTTTTTTACAATTTCTTCTTTTAATTTTTTAATGAATTGATTTATTTTGTCCTTGGTTCTAGGTAGGACTTGAACTCAGGGACTGGCCATGTCCAAGACCATTTTTTTTTGTTGGCCATGGGGTTTGATCTCAGGACCTGGGCACTGTCCCTCAGCTCTTCAGCTAAAGGCAAGTGCTCTGCCACTTGAGCCACAGTGCCACTTTCGGTTTTCTGGTGGTGTTTTGGAATTGAGTCTCACAGTCTTTTTGGCCCTGGCTGGCTTTGAACCACGATGCTCAGACCTCAGGCATGAGCCACTCGCGCCTGTCCTAGACCATTTTTCTTCAAGAAAACTGCACAATAACATTTCAGCCACATCTCAACGTCTGACTTATTTTTCTTGTTGGGTTATTGGAAAGAAGAGTGTCTTAAAAATCTGGATTTCCTGGATACTGGTGGCGCATGCCTGTAATCCTACTTAAACAGGAGCTAAGGATCACAGTTCAAAGCCAACCTTGGTAGAAAAGTCTGTGAAACTCTTATCTCCAATTGATCACCATAAAATTGAAAGTGAAACTGAGGATCAAAACTGTAGAGCATTAGCCATGAGCAACAATAATGCTGTAAGACCACCAAGACCCTGAGATCAAGCCCCAAGACCAAAATAAATAAATAAACAATGAATAAATAAACAAATAAATAAAGACTTTCCAGTGTAGGTCTCTCACACCTATAAACTTGGTAGTCAGGAAGCTAAATTCTGAGGATCACAGTTTGATGCCAGCCTGGACGGGAAAGTTTGGGTGACTCTTATCAGAAATAAGTAGAAAAGACAGAATGGAGCTGTGGCTTAAGTGGTAAAATTGCTAGACTTGAGCCTTTTGCTCAAGGGATCATGAGCACAGGGATCATCATGTGCAAGGGATCATCAAGCACAGGGATCATGAGTTCTATCTCAGGGACTACCCTCCCAATTGAATAAATAAATTAAAATGTTTAGGGCTTTGAGGAGTGACTAAGATTGTTGTGCGCTAGTCAATAAGCATGAACAGTAGGTACCAAGCTGGAGTCCTGTACTGATCTGGACATGTGTGGTTCCTGCCACCCCCACCCCCTCACCATCTGGCTTACAGCAGAGGCAGGCAAACTAGATGGGGAGGAGGAGGAAGAAACTGCTGGCTTTAGGAAACCTTCAAGATGTTAACAGCCCCCAGCTTCAGTGGAAAAATGAGTCAGGAGTGGATTTTGTGCAGGGGCATCTAGTGCTCCAGGGAGCAGGTGATGTGGGAGCTAAGAATAGAGTTGAGTCTCTGCTCCTGTAGGGCAAGAAAGGAGCCTGGGCTGGGCCCCTAGACCTAGGGAACCAGCAAGTTAAGGTAGAGTAGATTCTTGATGCCCCACATGTTGCCCTGGAGCAGCAAAACCATGGGGTACCTGGAGCAAAGAAAGAGCTTCTGAGCTCTGAATCCAGTTGGGAAAACCTTGGATTTTGTCATTGGGTAGAGGTTGGTTGAGGGAAGTTGTCTTCAGATAGGCATGGTCCAGCTGTGCTACAGGCATAGGGTAAAAGCTGCCTGTCTGCTGGTTGAAGGCAGACAGGAGGATTTTCTTCCTTGGCAGAACGTGAATCCATATCCTCAGATTGCTGATTTTAAGAACCTAGGATTGCGGATGTGAGCCACAACTGCCTGGCTCATTTGGGAAGGATTAATTGCATTTCTTTTTTTCCATATTTTTACCCTCAGGACCAGGACTCCCACAAGCTACTTGATGCTTTCACTCAATGGATATACTAACTTAGCCAGGCCTCCTTACCCCCTTAATGCCTCTTTTCTTTCAATTTTCCTTTTATTTTTTGTTTGACATTTAAACTTTTTATTTAATAAATTTATTTATTTTTCTCGTGCTTCTAGCACTGGAACTTAGGGCTTGGCCACTGTCCCAGGGTGTTTTTGCTCCAGGTTAACACTATAACACTTGAGAAGTAGCTCAAGTTTTGGCTTGTGTGTGTGTGTGTGTGTGTGTGTGTGTGTGTGTGTGTGTGTGTGTGTGTGTGTGTGTGTGTGTGTGTGTTAGAGACTTTTATTGGAAATAAGAGTCTCATTGAAATGGCTATCTTTTGGTGGATTTGGCTCACACCTGAAACCCTACCTATTCAGAAGATGAGATCTGAGGGTCCCAGTTTGAAGCCAGTATGGGCAGGAAAGTTTTTGAGATTCTTAGCTTGAATTAACTAGCAAAATCCAGAAGTGGAATTGTGGCTCAAGTGTTAGAATGCTTGAAAAAAAGAAGCTCAAGTTCAGAGCTCAGGCCCAGGCTTCAAACTCCAGGAATGTCCCTCACTAATGAATTATTTCAGGACTTGGAAATGTGACCCAGTGGGTTGAGTGCTTGATAATGAGCAACAGTTTCCATACTGATTTCAAGTGCAGGCCTGTGGAAGATAATTGGCCTGAAGAGTCTGAAGTTCATTTTCTTTTTTCCTTTCATGTCTCTTGCCTTAACTACCTTAGGCTTCTCTGCAACTCTTACTCCACCTTTCAAATTCAGACAAGTGACTTCAAACTCTTCCCACTGAGCAACAGATTAACTCTTAATGGAAGCATGTAACTTAATTTTGAGCTAATATTAAAGGCATAATTATTTATGATCTTACAATCCAAGAGAGTAACCGTGTTGGGAGCAAACTCAATTTTCTACATGAAAAATTGTCTTAAAATATTTTCAAACCAGGAATAAAAAATAGTGAACAGGGAGTCATTTATTGAAATTAGGGAAAGTAATGATGAAGCTTTCAAAAATATCCAAACACATAGGATAGGAACTCAGAGATGTTATAAGGAAAACAGATACTCTACTTGCTCTAGCTGAGAAATTGTGTGTGTGTGTGTGTGTGTGTGTGTGTGTGTGTGTGTGTGTGTGTGTGTGTGTGTGTGTGTGTGCATCCACCACAGGACTTTTACTCAGGCCTGGGTCCTGTCATCTGCTTATTCTGTGCAAGGATGGCAGTACACCACAGGGCCACAGGTCTTCTTATGGTTTTTTAGTAGTTAATTGGAGATATATATCTCATGGATTTTCCTGTCTGGATTTAGTATTCTGATCCCAGCAATCCTTGGATTAGTGTTACTGGGTGCTACCACAAAGTGACAGTTCATTAAACTGGGAGCAATATGGAAGTACTTGTGCAATATGCAAAGTAACCAGTTCATTAATTTGGGAGTAACACATGATCATATTAGATTGCCTTCAAACACATTGTTTATGATGAGTTTCTCAGAAGTCCAAAGCATAATCAAAACCTATTAGCCACAATGTATGAAGTATCACATATTATGGTGTAGAATATATACAATGAATTAAATCTGTAATCAAAAGTCTTTACTAGGTTTGTTACTTAAAAACAAATCTCAAATGTAGTGTCAATGAAATGAAGTCCAGACAGGAGGCGTGCACCAAGCAGCAGAACACCTGCTTAGTATGCAAAGGCCCAGAGTTCAAGCCCCAGGACCATAAAGAAGTAGAAGAAATTGAAAAAGAGGAGGAAAGAGAGGAACAGAAAAGGAGGAGGAAGGGATGAGAGGAGGGAAAAGAAAACCGAGGAAGAAGGGAAGAACACAAGAAAAAGGAGGAAGAGAAGAAAGGGAAGAAGAAGAGGAGAGGAGGGAATGAAGAGGGAAAAAGACTCAGGGAGGAGGAGAAGAGGAGACAGGAAGAGGAAGAGAAATGCAATATAACAACATGAATTGTTGGCAAACATCTTGGATAAGTGATCTGCATCTCCTTGGCAAGAATTATTTTCTCATCAGAGAGACAACTTATACAGTGAAAATGTGGCTCGGTCATTTTGTCATCAAAGCATTACACTGAGTTTTTAAACTGCATTCTCACTGAATTTAAAGTTATCACAGATGTATTCAAATGAGGCAGGATGAGGGTGAGGTCTTTCACATGCAGTGTGGGTTGAAGATCTCTCAGGAATATGTTGGGTATGTTGGAAGGCAATCAGTGATAAGACCATTGCTCCTGACCCTTTCCCGGGTCTATGTAACTGAGACTTCTTTTCAGAAGCAGAAAATAGAATGCACACTGATAAAATAAATTACACTCAAACAAGACTAACTGGAGACATACAAATTCTTCCCTTATTTGCAATAACATATGTCTGAGACAAGCAGAAAGGATCAGATACATTGATGTTACGTGAAGTGAACCCCAAGATAAATATTCAAATGTATTTTTTCTCGTTCTTGCGATTGTTTCTAACATATTTATAAAATGATTTCTTTGTTGCTTTGTATGTTCCTCACCCATGGTATAACCCCTGCTTTCAGTGTATTTGATGTTGGTATAATTTGTTGAGGGTAAGGGCAAAAACAAGCCGTTTAAATAGGGATACAGGTGGACCCATTGCCACAATGAGATGTACAAGTCATTATGTCAAAAATGAACTTTACAGCTTTGGTTGGGGAGTGGGGGAGATAGGAATGGATGGTAAGGAGAAACAAAGGAGGAGGCAACAATGCTTGATAAGAACTGTACTCATTACCTTGCCCATGTAATTGTAACCCCTCTGTAAAGTATTTTCACAATAAAAATGTAAAAAAAGGTGGTGGAGAAACACTGAGCAGTGGCCACAGCCTGCCATCTGAAACATTGGCCAGCTATGCTATCTCCTGCACAACAAACCAGATCAGGACAAAGTTGCGGAGGCACAGGCACTGTGTGTTCAGGACAGAGAAACTGTGATGCCACCACTTCCAAGTGCTTTAAATATATTACTATCTTATCAGATGTTAATGTTTTTATTTTTCAATAATCCTTTTTGGAAGCAATACTGTTTCATTCTCTCTCTCTCTCTCACTCTCTCTCTCTCTCTCTCTCTCTCTCTCTCTCTCTCTCTCTCTCTCTCTCTCTATTTCTCTCTCTCTCTCTCTCTCTCTGTGTGTGTCTGTCTGTCTGTCTCTTTCTCTCTCCCTCACTCACACACACATAAACAAAATTATAAAAAAAAAACTAACTTATTACAAAAAAATGAACAGTTATCCAGGCGCTGGTGGCTCATGCCTATAATTCTAGCTACTTAGGAGGCTGAGAGCTGAGGATTGTGGTTGAAAGCCAGCCTGGGCAGGAAAGTCTGTGTTCCTATAGGAACTCTGGGTTATTTTTACAACTTTGCTTTTATCTAAAGCTATTCTTTTAAGAAAATATAGTTTAAAAAACAATGATAACAAGAAATATCCTGTTCAGGAAAAAAATTTATACAGAATTGAAAGATATAAAAGTACTTAAGACTCAGGATCATTGTAGCATTAACAAATATGTGCCCTCTATAGGTTGGATATGTTTTCACTTCCTTCATAGAATTATGAAAGGTTATCAGTTGATGTTAACCTGTTTGTTCATGCTTTTCTTGAGCCACTAATGCTTTCCATGTCAAATTTTTAGAAACCTTTACTGATCCATTGTCATGAATTTTTACATTTATGTTTTGATGGTTTTTACATCTCACATTTAGCTTGATAATCATTTTTTTATTTTAAATTTTTGTATAAGGTTTGAGGTAGTATTCTAAGATCATTCTTTAAAACTAGAGAGGAAATATTTCCAATAAACCCATTTAAGATTCTATTTTTACTTCATTAAGTCATGGCATCGTTTTCAAATTCTATTGACCATAAAACTAAGAATTTGTTTTTGATAAATCTGTTACATTCTTCTTGTAAGGTCTGCTCCTGGATGGCGAGCAGACTCCACCCTCCTCGCAGCAGTCTCCACCCAGTACCTGCATTACCTAGGCAACTGGGACACCTGGAAGAGGTCACATCTGCATCCGCTGAGGTCACATCTGAATTTGATGTGGCCACACCTTTCTCCACCCATACCCTACATAAGGGCTAGCCCAGGCCCAGACTCTGCCTCTTTTTTCTCTCTCTGTTCGTTTCTAGCTCTTCCTGCTCTTCTCTTGCTCTCTTGCTGCCCCCTTTTTTTCTCTCTCTGTTCGTTTCTAGCTCTTGCTGCTCTTTTCTTGCTCTCTTGCTCTCTCTCTTTCCCAGCCACGTGGAGTGCCAACCTTGCCTGGTCCCAGCAGGTCTACCCCTTACCTGAATACCACGTGAGTGCTACTGTTCTTACCCCTCTCTCTGCTCTTTTCTGGCTCTTCTCTCTCTTTCCTCTCTTCCCAGCTCTCTCTCATTCCCAGGCCTTTCCCAGCCACGTGGAGTGCCAACCTTGCCTGGTCTACTGAATAAACCTACCCCTTATCTGAATACCACGTGCGTGGTGCAGTTTCAGTTCTTACTCGGTCACCTCTTTTTAAAAACCTAACATAAATGGTGCCGTGACTCGGATAAAGGCTTAAAGTCAGGATAGCTGGGATTTCTCTGTTTTTTTCCTCTTTTTTCTTTTTTTTGTTCTTCCCTTTTTGCTCTGAGGAATACCCGCAGTTCTGACGGCCTTTTGCGAACCAGTCTGTCTGCGGCGGAATCAACGCATCGATACCATTGCTGCCTTCACATCCACGTCCACACTTCTCTACTCTGGTGAGTGAAACTACTCTACGGCTCTCTGTCGCTCAGTCTCTGTCCAGACGTGGCGCCACGCCAGAGAGCTCCTACGGCCTTTAGCTGAAAGGCGATCACCTCTGAAGCCGAGGACGCTTGGCTTTGGGGGCTTGGCCATTTCTCTCTAGAGGGCTCTGGGGGAAGTCGGGACGCCGCTTCTGCCTGGTCAGCTCTCCTTCACTCACCAGACTGACTCTCCTACTCATTTAATGGGGTGCTACGAATCACGCCTGAGCCGTGAAACCCCTTTGAAATGCCTCCCGTGCTCCCTGGAAAGCCAGAGAGCCTCATTTTTATGCCATTCTCAGAAGTACACAGTTTTTGCTACTGCAATGGTAAATGATCAGAAGTCTGTTTACTTTCGGGCTCTCTTTGCTCTCTCTCTGCCATTCATGTCCAACTTTCCCTATCTCTCCCTTTCTCTTTTCTACAACTTTTTGGCTTGTGCCTTGAAGAGTGTGACGCAGGCTGGGTCCCAGGGACACCCCTCTAGGTTCCCTCTCAAAGGCTAGCCAATGTAGGCTTAATCTATTCAGGCTTTCTTTGCATTCTTTCAGAGATTCACCATCTTGAATTCGCCATCTTGGCCACGTGGTGGCTTAAGGGTTTGGCCCCATCTGACCCTTAACCTTCCACTAAGTTTACTACTCCATCTATTCTAAGGTGCCTTGCTAACAAGTTGCTCTTTTCACAGGCCCTGGTAACTGAGGCCCAACCATCTGATATGCTTTGTTAGCAAAGATGTCTAAACGTTGTCGAAATTTTAGGTTTTAAGTTGTGCCTTTTTTGATTTGTGTTGTGTATTCTACTACTGACTACATGGTTCTAAAATACTGGGCATATCTATGCTAAAATTTTCATCACATCTAATGAGTTTTGTCATTTCAGAATATTTGTTGGCAATTCTTGATAAGAACCAGGTAAGCTCTACTTATTCTACTTGATCTCCTTGTTGCTTTAATCGGAAATAATAAAGGGCTTTTGTGGCAAAGATTTCAGTTCAAAGCCAGCTCGGGCTAAAAAATCCCTTAGACTCCGTCTCCCAGCTAAACTCTGCAAGTGGTACTATAACTCAGTGTGGTAGAGTGCTAGCCTTGAGCAGAAGTGCTCAGGGACAGTGCCCAGGCCTTGAGTTCAAACCTCCTTGAATACTAGTGGTACTATAACTCAAAGTGGTTCAGTGCTAGCCTTGAGCGGAAGCGCTCAAGGACAGTGCCCAGGCCTTGAGTTCAAATCTTGAATACCAACTGGGACAAGCCATCCCAGCAACGAGCACCTAGACTCAGCCAGTCTAGGGAACAAGGGAACGTGGAAAGGAGTAAGAGGAGATGATGTCACATCAGCTACTTTGTGCCTGCCCTTTCAAAATTAACCTGAGCCGGGAGGTCAGTAGAAGTAAGAAGCCTGCCCATCCAATGTCTATACCTGTCTACCTATTAACTGAACAGGAATTTATATTCTTGCCTTTGTCACCTGACTTCTCTACCTAGTCGCCAGATGTCAGAAGTAACTAGGGACATTTCTACCAACATTTTCAGCCCCAAGTCCTTCCTCTTGCCATTTATTTGCTCTCTAGTATTTTTTTTCCAGCCCCTCAATGCTCAGGAGACTTCTCCAGATTTCATCTAAGGACTCACGCAACCAAGGGACAGCTGCTGTTCACTGCCTTCTCTGGGAGGAGACCAAATTCCAGCCTTTTACCCCTATTGTCGACGCCCCTTGTCAGCAGGAAGTAGCCAGAGAGAATCCTCGCCCTATTTCATGATTATTAAAAGGCTGGAATGTAAGGTCTGCTCCTGGATGGCGAGCAGACTCCACCCTCCTCGCAGCAGTCTCCACCCAGTACCTGCATTACCTAGGCAACTGGGACACCTGGAAGAGGTCACATCTGCATCCGCTGAGGTCACATCTGAATTTGATGTGGCCACACCTTTCTCCACCCATACCCTACATAAGGGCTAGCCCAGGCCCAGACTCTGCCTCTTTTTTCTCTCTCTGTTCGTTTCTAGCTCTTCCTGCTCTTCTCTTGCTCTCTTGCTGCCCCCTTTTTTTCTCTCTCTGTTCGTTTCTAGCTCTTGCTGCTCTTTTCTTGCTCTCTTGCTCTCTCTCTTTCCCAGCCACGTGGAGTGCCAACCTTGCCTGGTCCCAGCAGGTCTACCCCTTACCTGAATACCACGTGAGTGCTACTGTTCTTACCCCTCTCTCTGCTCTTTTCTGGCTCTTCTCTCTCTTTCCTCTCTTCCCAGCTCTCTCTCATTCCCAGGCCTTTCCCAGCCACGTGGAGTGCCAACCTTGCCTGGTCTACTGAATAAACCTACCCCTTATCTGAATACCACGTGCGTGGTGCAGTTTCAGTTCTTACTCGGTCACCTCTTTTTAAAAACCTAACACTTCTATGTGTCTGTTATTTCACTAATAAACATGGTAATAAGATTCAAATCTAGTATGAGGGCTCAAGCTACATCATTTAACAAGATTGTTCTGACTGACCTGTATTCCTGGAATTTAATACAAATTTATTGAGCAGGTGGACCAATATTCTACAGAGATATCTAGACGTTTGATAGTCACTCATATTTTGCACCTTGTGAAAACACAAGACCCCAGATATTATATTAAAAAATGTCTTTAGAGAATGCTTGAAACAACTAAAATTAATTTAGTTATAAGCTAAGATTTAGATAACACTATAGCATAATAAAGTTCAATGATAACGATTTGAGCTGTATTACAGAGGAGAGTGAGAGGGGATAGAATGATGGACCACATAGGAGCTGTGTGTCATTGGTATTGTGTTTCAAAGAACAGAAAGACTTCAGAGAAGACAAGGAGGAAAATAATCAAAGTGTCTTTAATCAAGTTTCTTTTTAATCCACCTAATAGTGTGGAATGAGAGTCAGAGAAGATGGGAAAAAGTAAAATAGAAAATAACGCATTGTATAGACCTCTTACAATGTAAGTAATTTGTAATAGGAATATAATAATTAATTTCCAAAGAAATAAGAGAAACAATAGGTAAACTCTAAAGGCAAAAAGAATGAAGAGAGAAAAGAAGCAAAGTAAAACCTTTATCAATAACAAACACAAGAGTTTGGAAGTGAAAAGGCAGTGGAAATATTCTAAATAACAATAAAATAACTACTAAAATTGCTAACGTGGATAGAATATGGATCACATTTTATCATATATAATTTTGAAAAAAACATACTAGGAATGAAAATTTTCAATTCATAATGTAAAACACTATTAAATTATAAATAGACAGTATAGTTCAGTGGTAAAACCTTGGCCTAGCATATATGAAACAATGGCATCACTTCCAAGCATTACAAAGTACACACAAAGCACACACACGCAAAAACCACATAAACACACACACACACACATAGAGAGACACACACACCACATAAACACATTTAGAACATTGATATTATCAGTTAAAGAGGGAAAGTATCACAAATAGTTAAAGTAGGTTAATATGTGAAATAATAATATTGCTCGTACTATTGAAAAGTTTAGTAGAAATAAAATAGTCACAATATACTTGGATTCTTACAGATTAAGTAAATTGAAAATTAAGAAATATAAGACATGGGCTGGGCAATAGGCTCAGTGGTAGAGTGCTTGCCTTTCATGCATGAGGCCCTGGTTTCGATTCCCCAGCACCAAATAAGCAAAAAGAAAAAAAGCTGAAAATGGTGTTGTCGCTCAAGTGGTAGAGCGCTAGCCTTGAGTTGAAGAGCTGGGGGACAGCACCCAGGCCCAGAGTTCAGGCCCCATGACCAGACTCCCCCCCAAAAAAGAAATAGAAGACATGAGAACCTTTGCAAACAAGTTTTATATCATAAACATTTTGACGGCTGGGAAGATGGCTCAGTGGTTGAGCGCTTGCCTTGAATTGCCTGAGGCCCTGGGATAGATTCCTCAGCACCACATAAGCAAAAAGAAAAAAGCCGGTAGTGGTGCTGGGGCTCAAGTGGTACAGTGCTAGCCTTGAGCTGAAGAGCTTAGGGACAACGCCCAGACCCAGAGTTCAGGCCCCAGGACCAGACCACCACCCCCAAAAAATAAACATTTTGAAACATGTATCCTTTAATTTTGACAAATAATTAATGTTGCTAGGGTTTTAACTCAAGATTTAGAATATGATAACCAGGTGCACTATATCTCGCTATGGATGGCTATATCTCTAATCATTTCCCTCTGGATATTTTTATGATAAGGTTTCATAGTTTCTCAGAATCTCCCAAGTTGCAAACCCTATTTGTAGTTCCTACCATAGGTAGAAAATGGAAGCCACAAATCACCATGCCCAGCTCAAATTCTTTTTTTTTTTTTATTGTATTTTATTTTATTTGAGAACATACTGTACAGAGGGGCTACAATTACATGGGCAGGATAATGCATACATTTCTTACCAAGCATTGCAGCCTCCTCCTTTGTTTACACTTCACCTCCCTTCCCCGACTCCCCCCTCCCCCCACCCAATTTTACCCCCCTCCCCCCACCCAATTATACCCCCCTCCCCCCCCCACACCGACATTGTAAAGTTGGTTTTGACATGACATTTTGTACTTCTCATTGTTGCAACAGGTCCACCTGAATCCTTAAACGACTTGTTTGTCCCCATCTCCTACACATGTTATACTGACATCAAATATAGTGAAAGCGGGGGTTACACTGTGGGGGAGGGAAATACAAAGCAACAAAGAAATAATCTTATAAATGCGTTAGAAACACATGCATGAAAGAAACGAAAACATTAAAATACATATTTAAGGGTTCATTTTCCTAACATCACATTATCTGACCTTTTCCGCTTGACTCATACCTATACTAGATATTGCAAATAAGGGAAACCATGGGACCTATGCTTGACTCTCAAATTCTTTCTTAATTCAAGTAAAATATTTATTAAAAAGTCACTAGGAAATGAAGCCTTTCTTAATAAATTATGTGCTTCTTGAAAATACAGTTAACTATTTGTTACCTGGAAAAATATGTTTAGAACTATAAGTAAATCAATTTATTTAAATTCACCAACCATATACAAATTAAGAAAATAATTTTAAATATTTACAAGTTAAATATTTTAAAAGCAACATATGTGTGCCCAAATAATTTATATGTGTAAAAACCATGCAAAATTAAATTAATTAATCCTACAACTCTGAAAAAAGAATTACCCTAAAGAAACAAAAGAAAATAAGTAATTAAGTTCAATATTTAAAATCTAAATAATAAAATGAAGTGTACTCTTAATTGACTAAAGTAACTGTAAACCCTCTTTATATCAACTTTATAATAAAAAATGCATGTACAAAAAAAGCAAAAGTACCCATTGATACATAGCAACAACAACAGCATCAGTAGTTATTTGAGTGTACAAAAAAAAAAAAAATCGATGGAGGTGATAACAATGTTCTTTCCATAAGAAATGTACTCATTACCTTATTTATGTAACTGTATCCCCTCTGTACATTACCTTTACAATAAAATCATGTTGAAATTAAAAATAAAACCAATAATATAGCAATTAAGAATTCTTAGAAGCCATTGGTTAAAATCTTTGTAAAAAGATGCCCCAAGTACTCAAGGAATATAGTTTGATGATACTATTTAAATACTTAAACTTTATCAGAGAAGCAAAAAGTTTAAAAACTGTTACAAAGTAAAGTAATAAATCAGAATATATTACTATAATAATTATTAGATGGATTTTTAGTGGTAGTCAAATATGTAAGAAATGAGGCAATATGCCATTCAGTTGCACTTAAGTGAGAAAGAATTTTCTAGGTCTTTTAAAATATATCATAAGTTTAATGAAGAAATTATTCTGTTGCATCATATGATAATCAGATAACGATTATATTAGAGCAAAATACAGATTTTTTTATGTTAATTTGGTTTTTGGATGTTAATGTATGTAGTTATTTTGGTTTTGGGAATTTCAACTTGGGGTATTGTTCTTACTAGTCTGGCATCATATAAGTGGTTAATATTAGGATAGGGGTTCCCTTTCCACAAAAACATGCACCTGATCTGTCCTTTTAGCCTTCTCATCATCATTGGCATCGGAGTTGCACACCAACTTGTCTAGCGTCCTACCTTGGATAGCCTGGATCCTGTAGTCCTTCTAATGTTAGTCTCTAGATCGTGCAGGATGGTGGAAATAATCCAATGCACTCAACTATAGCTTGAGAAGGAAGTCCACTAAAATTTGTCCTGGTTTCTGTTCTCAAGCCTCCTGAGTAGTTAAGAGTACAGATTGGAGCCCCTGGTGCCAAGCAGTAACAGTATTTTTAAAGCAATTAGACATATATATGACTTAGGCTTGTGATTACCTCAGGAAAAGAATAAAAGACCACTGAAGCATAGAGGAGAAACAGAATTTTAACTAGCTACTCAGAGGGTGAGTCAGCTTAGCTAGCTACTCAGGAGGCTGAGATCTGAAGACCACTATTCAAAACCAGTCCAATCATGAAAATACATGCGATTATCTCCAAAAAACCAGAAGTGGAGCAGTGGCTCAAGTGGTAGAACACTATCCTTGGGCACAGAATCTTAGGGCAGGAATGATGAATGCATGAATGAACACATGCACATGCAAATGTGTGTACAGGCACATGTGCACGCGCGCACACACACACACACATACAGATGAGTATTTCAATGCAGAGTTTCTTTAATTTTTTACCTTGCTGTATTTATTTCCCTGTATTATTGACAAAATCAGCTAAGCACCTATTTACATACAACTCATCATGTTTCTCTAAAGTCTACTCTCCTTTTGTAAGCCTGCTTTTATTTGACCCAAAGTAAATTATTCAGGAGGTCAATTCATCTCCCTCAACTCTGTAATGTTAGATGGATGTTTAAGTTCTTCCTAGCAATATAATTTTGTGAAATCCTGCCTCAAGCAGCATATTTCTTTCATGAGAAGGGAAGCCTCTGAAAAAAAAATAAATAATAGGTTTTTCTCCTCCTGGCAAGCATCTGTAGTTTTAGTACCTTCATATAATCCATTATCTGTCTGTGTATGCCAAAGACGTCTGTGAAAACAAAAAGACCCTTCTCGGTGCATAGCATTCATATACCATCAATAGATATGAAGGTATGTTTTTATTATTTTGAAAATATCATACAGAGGATTTACGATTACATGGGCAAGATAATGAGTACATTTCTTATCAAGCATTGTGGCCTCCTCCTTTGTTTCCCCTTCTTATCCCTTCCCATCTCATCCCTCATAGCCTCCCAATATCCCCCTCCCCCCGCCACCAGCAAAGTTGTAAAGTTTGTTTTTTGACATAACATCTTGTACACCTCATTGTTGCAATGGGTCCAACTGTATCCCTATTTAAATGATTTGTCTTTTCCCTTCCCCTCCACAAATTATACCAACATCAAATACAGTGAAAACAGGGGTTATATCGTGGGGGAGGGACATACAAAGCAACAAAAAATCATCTTATAAATATTTTAGAAACAATCGCATAAAATAAAAAAATATTTAAATACTTATCTTGGGGTTCTTCCACCTAACATCAATTAACCTTAGCTTTTCTGATTGTCTCAGATATATACTATTTATTGCAAATAAGGGAAACCATGGAGCCTATGTTTTAGGGCCTGGCTTTCTTCACAATATAATTTTTTCCCAGACTTTCATTTTCCAAACAAATGGGGCAATGTCATTTTTTCTGATGGAGGCATAGAATTCCATTGTGTATATATACCACATTTTATTGATCCATTCATATACTGAGGGGCATCTGGGTTGGATCCATATCTTAGCTATGGTAAATAATGTTGCCATAAACACAGTTGTGCTGGTAGCTTTAATATGGTCTTGTTTGTGATCATTTGGGTAAATGCTCAAAAGTGGGATTGCTGGGTCATGGAGGAGCTCTATGTGTTTGATCTTGTCCAATGCTTTTTCTGCATCTATTGAAATACCCATGCGGTTCTGATCCTTGCTCCTGTTGATGTGATGAATTATATTAATTGATTTGCGTATATTGAACCAGCTTTGCATACCTGAAATGAATCCTGTTTGATCATGGTGTATGATTTTTTGGATGAATTGTTGAAGTCGATTGGCCAAAATTTTGTTGAGAAGTTTTGCATCAATGTTCATAAAAAAAAATACGGTTCAATTTTGTTAACTTTTTTGAAGAACCAACTCTTTGTTTTGTTGATTCTTTCTATAGTTTCTTGTATTCTAATTCATTTAATTCTGATTTGATTTTAATTAATTTTTTCCATCTACTGGATTGGGGTTTATCTTGCTGCTCTTTTTCAAGGAGATTCAGATGTCTCATTAAATTGTTGGTTTCAGATCTCTCCAATTTTTTTCATGTAAGAACTCAGAGCTATAAACTTTGCTCTGAGTCCTGCGTCCCAGAGGAGCAGATAATTTCTGTGCTCATTTTTTGAATATCTTGAACATTTGAACTTTGTTTCTAAGGTTTTCCATGACCTACTGGTGATCCAAAAGTGTGTTGTTCAGCCTACATGAGTTACTGGACTTTCTTTTGGTGTTTTGGCTTTTGGTGGTGTTGAGTTCTTATTTTATTCCCTTGTGGACTGAGACAATGCAAAATATGAATTCAATGTTTCTGAATTTTGACGTTTGATTTGTGACCTAAAATGTGGTGCATTTTGGAAAATGTTCCATGTGCTGCAGAGAAAAACGTGTACTGTGATGCTGCTGGATGAAATATTCGCTAGATGTCTACTAAATCGGTTGATCTATGCAGCTGTTTAGACCGGCAGTTTTTCTGTTTAGTTTTTTGCTGAGATGATCTATGTAGTGTGGATAGTGGTGTATATAAGTCCCCAACAATTAATGTCTTTGGATCTATGTGAGATTTAAAGTTATATTTTTTGGATAAATTTGGGTGCTTTATTGTTTGGCAAATAGATATTTAGAATTGTAATATCCTCCTGAAGGAGAGATCCCTTAATTAATATGTAGCAACCTTCTTTATCTCTTCTCACTAATTTTAATTTGAAGTCTATTTTATCTGATATTAGAATTGCAACTCCCACCTGTTTATGGGGGCTATTTCCTTGGTAGAATTTATTTCAGCCTTTCACATTAAAAATGTGTTTGTTTTTATGGGCAAGATGTGACTCCTGAAGACAGAAGATAGAAGGATCTTGCTTTTTAATCCAACTAGAGACTCTATGTCCCTTAATTCGAAAGTTAAGTCCGTTAATGTTGAGAGATAGTATTGAAAGGTATTTGGGAGTTACTGCCATTTTATCCACCTTCTTGGGGGTTGCAGCACCTGGGTTCTTCCTATGGTTCTTGGATTCTGTTTGGGTTTGGTTTCTTGGCCTTTATTGTGGTCTTGTTGGTTTTCTATATGTAGGAAATCTTTAAGAATCTTTTGTAGGACTGGTTTGGTGGAGATATATTGTTTCAATATTTATTTGCTATGGAAGACTTTTATTTGACCTTCAGCTATGAAGGAGAGTTTAGCTGGGTACAGTATTCTTCGTTCATAGTTGTTTCTCTCTGTGGCATGGAATACATAATTCCAGGCTCTAAATTGTCTCTGCTGAGAAGTCTGAGTTGATTCTAATTGGTTTCTCTTTATAGGTGATTGTACTTTACTCCTTGACAGATTTAACGATCTTTTCCTTGGTCTGAATTTATCCTGTGTGGATTGTAATGTGACGATGGGATTTCCTGTTGTCGTTTGGTCTATTTGGGGTTCTAAAAGCTTCTTGTATCTGAATAGACCGTTTTTTTTTTGCATGTTTGGGTAGTTCTCTGCTAGGGTCCTGTTAAACAAATTTCCTAGACCATTAACTTCTGTCTCTAGGTGCTCCTCTACACACATTAGCCTCAGATTACGCCTTCTGATGGTGTCTTCCAAGTGTTGAATAGATCTATCATATTTCTTGAATTTGTCTTGGAGGGTTGTATATTCTTTCTCTATAATATCTATGCTGTCTTCAATGCCCGAGATTCAATCTTCTGCATGGTCTAACCTAATGTCAAGACTTTCTACTTTGTTTTTTATCTTCAAATTCTTTGTTGGAGCTTTGTTTTAGATCTTGTATGAACTTCTATACTTCCTTAATTTGGTGTTCAGTGTTTATTCGCAAATCATTTAGTTAATTGGCTATGGTTTCCTTGGACTCCCATTCCTTCTGTTGGGCTCCATTCAGCATTCCCTTTGTGGTTTCCCTGACTTCTTTCAGCTGTCTGTTTATGGATTCCATGAATGTCTCTAGTAATCTTTGTCTATTCTCATCCCATTCTCCCAATTCTTGTATTACTCTTTGATTAGCTTCCTCACATTCATGCAACTCCTGTAGTTCTCTTTGTTCTCAGACTGCTCATGCAATTTCTTTCCTTCTCTTTGATTGTTCTCAGGCTGCTCACACAATTCCTTTATTTCACTTTGAGTATTCTCAACCTGCTCACGCAATTCCAGTATTAACCTTACAGTAGCTTCCTCATGCCCATGAGCTGTTTTGATCTTTGGTTTGCCTCCTCTCTCTTCCTATTATGCTCACACTGAGTCCTTTGCAGGTTTTCAATCTTTTCATTCACCATGTTTGCCAATAGTGTTTGTAGAGCTTTTTGGGAACTCTCCTCTGCATTATTCATTATCTGTTCTGTCACCTGATTATTTTGAATGGGAGTTGAGATACCCGGAATTGCCATTTTTCTTTTGTTTTTCTGGCTTGTTCTTCCCATTTGGTATGAAAGCAATGCCAGTTTTGTACTAGAACACCATTTTAAGGCAAGCATCATCCAAAGTCCTGTAATTGCACAGTCAAAAGTCTGCAGATACAATCTAATTCAAAAGATACAGTCTATTCAACATCAAAAATTATGTATTAATGGGCTCAGAACAGCAAAGAAGAATTTTACAAACCAGAAATTATTAGGTTTAGGGAGAAAGGTGGGAACTTCACTAGCTGCTTTACTAGCTTTGACCTATTTCTTCATTGTATAGGAAAAGTGTGATTCAACTAATTTCAATAGTATCTGTTAAGAGAATTATCAAGAATTTAAATTATTGTCTGTAATTTGGTCAAAGCTATGTCTCTTTATGTAGGCTACTAAAAATGTATTTACTCATTTCAAGTAAATACATAAATTCTATTTCCATCTTTTTTAAAAAATAAAATTTTCTTTGCTCTATAAATTGATCAGAGGCATGGATTTTTGGCTAGCTATGTCATTGCACATCTTTATCACACTTCTCTCTCTTTCATGGTTCTCATAGATAATATGATTGTTCCATAATTATCCTAATTTATTTTGCTTTTATATTTTTGGTTTCATCATTTCACTTTTTGCTCTGCCATTTCACAAATCATTTATATAGAAGGCATTATTTCCTATTTTTTCATTCCTAGAATAAGCTACACATGAAGAGATCACTCGTCCTCATTTTCAGTCTGTACCTTTGAATACGGAGGAACATCTTTCCTCTTCACTCCATCAATTCCCTACTCTCCAGTTAGAATAATTTTGAATAGTAAAATTTGAAAAAGAGAAAATAAATCGTGGTGAAAAAACATATACAGAAAATTCACCAGACATTTCAGACCAGTTCAAACAATGTGAACTATTAGGGAAATACATGGACACCTCATTCCCACTGGCACTCAAAGTCTCTGGTTTGGCAATTCTTAGGAAGATGAGGAACAAGATAAAAAAGTAAGGAATGGTATCAATTACAAGAAAAAATGGAGAAGGATCTAAGCAAATTTCTTCATTGGACTGCTGCAAATATTCGGCTTACTACAGTGCAGAGACTACTTTCCAAAAAGGCCACTCATGTGAATACTAGGGATGATGATGAGTGTACCCCTCTTCATCTGGAAGCCTACAGTGGAAACTTAGACATTGTCCATGAGTTGGTGGCTCAAGAGGCCCATGCAATAACTGTAGATGACTGGACAACCCTGCACAGTGCACATACATAGAATAATACCAGAGTGGCTTCTTTCTTACTTCATCATGATACAGATACCAATGCCCAAACTAAAATCCTCTTGACCCCCTTACATCTTGCTGCGGAGAATTGAGATAGCAAAAATATGCTGGATCTCCTTCTAAGAAAGGTTATATAAAACCAGGCCTGAAGTACAATTTAGAAGAAACTGCATTTGATATTGCCAAAAGGATAAGTATATATCATTATCTCTATGAAGTTGTGGAAGGCTGAACAAATTGTTCTCCTAAGTCCTAATGGTCGGGTTAAGTTTCTTAAATTTCAAAAATGCAAGCCTATCCTTTGTGTCCATACAAAATAATTTCACAATCCAAATAAGAGCAATATCTTTTTTGTCAGACATGGGGCATGAACTCTGGGAATGGGCACTATCCCTGTGGTCAGCTCAAGGTGAGCACTCTACTGCTTAGGCCACAGCTCCACTTTGTAGGGAGCCGAG
Organism: Dipodomys merriami; assembly: GCF_024711535.1. NCBI lineage: Eukaryota > Metazoa > Chordata > Mammalia > Rodentia > Heteromyidae > Dipodomys > Dipodomys merriami. The sequence continues at coordinate 1,756,888 of NW_027203516.1, read as the reverse complement.
GGCAGACTCCGCCCACTCCCTTGCAGTTTTGAGGATTACCACTCCAGACGGTGCTTGGCGGGACGCCTGGGCTGTGCGCGTGCGCGAGCCCGGTAGTGTCCCCAGCCAATCCCATGACACCTGGTGACGGTAAAAGGCAGGCGACCAACAATAGAAAAGACCCGTGTTCGAATTCCCTATATAAGCGGCTGTGTTTCGGGTGCACGCTCTCTCGCACCCAAGCTCTCCTACAACTAAAAGGCTCTCCAATAAAGCGTGATCTGAGAAGACTCCTGGAGTGGTGGTCGTTTTTCCTCGCTGGTCGAGTAGGCGGTCGCTACAACTGGTGCTGAAACCCGGGAACGAACCTGGGACGGGACCCGCGCGAGAGGCCGCATCGGAGCCAGAACTCAACACGCGGAGAGGAGACGTCGGTAAATATCCCCCGGTATGCTGTTCACTGTAGATTTAGATATTTATTGGTTGCTTGCATTGCTTCTTCCCTTGTGGCTTGTCTTTTTGATGGTGCGCACTTGCCTCGAGGAGGGAGGGTTTGATTTAATCCAGGAAGGACGCAAAGTACTAACGCAGCATCAGGATAGTCTATCAGAGTCAGTATACAGTAATGGGGAGGAAAAGAGGCCTAAAAGAAAAAGGGAAAAAAGACAGAAGGATCCTAAAGAATTGAAGCGAGAGGGGCTGCAGCCCTCACAAAAGGAGAAGGGTTTTAGGGAGGGGGTCTCAAGGAGACCTCCGTGCCCTTCTTTAAAAGCAAACCGGTTCTCAGCCCTACATGTGGAAGGGCGGGACCAAGAATATAGTAATCTTGTGAGTGACTCAGAGGAAGAAATGTTAGAGGAGGAGGGAGAGCAGCTCGATCTAGCTGATAGTGAAGAGTTAGAAGAGGCTGCGGCGGAGCACGTGGCAGACAGATATGGGGGGTGGCGCCCCCTAGGGGTGGGAGTACCGCAGCAGCCAGGGAGAGGAAACGGAGCTGCCCCTCACCCGTCGGCCCCCCCGCCGTGCCCGCCATCAGGGAAGAGTCACTTTATAAAAGAAAAAACCTGGTCGTGATTAGCAGCCGCTTTCCAAATCTTTGAGAATCTCATTACTGCTGAAAGAAATTTTGAGCCGGTTTCCTACTCCCAGTTAAAAGATTTAGTTGAGGCAGTCAGGACTTATGGAGTGACGGCCAATTATACCACTGCCTTGCTTCAAAGGCTAACTATTAATGCTATGATTCTGTGGGAGCAAAAACTGTTCAATATTTTCCTGAATTAGTGGCTAAACAGGCAATTTTGATCTGAGAAAAAAAATATATAAAAATAAAAAAAATAAAAATAAAAAAAAATAAAAAAAGAGGCAATTTTGGGTATGAAGTGTTGTTTAATGCATTTTGCAAAAATTCCAGATAAATTAATTATTCCATACACCCGTGAACAAGTTGAAATTTTAGCAGCCACAGTGGATATGTGGGCAATTCTTGTTTGCTCATTTCCAAATGTAATTGATAATCATTATCCTAAGCATCCGCTGCTTGCCATAGTTAACAAAAATTTAGTGTATTTTCCTGTTGTCACTTCAAAGGAGCCCTTGGTTGATGCTCTAACCATCTTTACGGATGGATCAAAATCTGGACAAGGTGCCTTTTTTGTTCAAGGACACAAACAGCCGGTAGTCTTTAATTTTCGGCCGAATGTCCCACAGGCTGTTGAATGTTTAATTGTGCTTGAAGTTTTTAAAAGATTTGATCAACCTTTTAACGTATTTTCTGATTCATTATATGTTGTAAATGCCATTGCTTCTCTTGAAGTTGCTGCTTCAATTAAGCAGGCCAGTACAATTTCTAATGTTTTGTTACAGATTCAGTCCCTTATCTTAAACAGAAAACATCCTTTTTATATTGGACATATTCGCGCCCACTCTATGTTACCGGGCCCAATGGCAAAGTGTAATGATTTGGTGGACCAGGCAACTCGGGCTATGGCTCTGGTCGCTGCTGATCCTGTAGAATTGGCAAAAGACTTTCATAGATTGTATCATGTACCTGCTAATACCCTTAGGAAAAGATATAATTTGTCCAGGCATGTGGCAAGAGATATTGTTAAAGCCTGTAAATCTTGTGTTACCTTTCTTCATCCTCCCCATGTGGGGGTAAACCCCAGGGGGTTGAGACCAAATGCCCTATGGCAAATGGATGTTACTCATCTGACGGAATTTGGTAAGTTGAAATATTTACATGTGTCTGTGGACACCTTTTCCGGTGTCATTCATGCCACACCTTTGGCAGGAGAAAAGGTGTCTCACGTCAGAATACACTGCTTAGAAGCTTGGGCAGCTTGGGGAAAGCCCCTTAGACTGAAGACGGATAATGGCCCTGCTTATACTTCCCATGGTTTTCGCGCCTTTTGCGCACAAATGCAGGTTGCCCACACCACCGGATTGCCCTACAATCCTCAAGGACAAGGTATAGTGGAAAGAGCTAATAGAAGCATAAAAGAAATGCTTCAAAAACAAAAAGGGGGAGTTGCTGAGTCCGCGTCCCCCAGGGAAAGACTTTCTCTTGCGCTCTTTACCCTTAATTTTTTAATTCTAAATGACAACGATCAGTCTGCCGCAGATCGGCATATGACAAGAGACTCCATGGATACTAAAGACATGGTTATGTGGAAGGATGTTATTAATAATAAATGGTATGGACCGGATCCGGTAATAACGAGATCCAGGGGAGCTGTTTGTGTTTTTCCACAGAGTCAAGAAGTACCTCACTGGGTGCCAACGAGACTGACCAGGCCAGTGGAGACTGCAGAAGAACCCCATCTTGAAGATGCCATCCACTCGTCTCCTGATACAGCTGATCTTCCTGCTGTTAGCAACAGTGCTAATAGCAATCCCTGTGATAGCTAAACCGATGATGCTGTGGGCTGTCACAATTTACTGACTGGATTGCCTCTGCGGTGTCCTTTTCCAAAGAGCGGGTGGGAGTCGGAATGTTTTTAGCGTGCTGCTTGGGAGGATGCGTGGTCTGCCTATGGTTGGTCTGTCGCCTTCGAGCCCAAACCAGAAGGGACAAGGTTGTTATCTCGCAAGCATTAGCCGCTTTGGAGAGTGGATCCTCACCCCAGATCTGGCTGTCGGCCCTAAGAGGCAGTTAAGCCTTACCATTCTGCATAGCCTTAGCACCCCGAGGGATCAGGGGATCCCATTGCACCGGGACAGGTATGCAATTTGCAATTTGGGACAGGGTGCAAGGCAAGTGCACTGCACTTGAGGAGATGGTTCTCATCTCCTCAAGAAGAGCATGCTGGGTTGCAAGTGGGTTGATGCCCAAGATCCCACCTCTGCAAAAAAGGCATCGGACGGGCCTGGTCATCACTGGGGAAGGCGCCCCTCAGGCGAAGGCCAGTGCAAGGTCCTCTCATTAATGTCTTAGACAGAGGCCCAACCTCTACTCTTACCTGTTGCCATAAAACAAAGAAGGGGGAACTGTAGGGAGCCGAGGCGAGACTCCGCCCACTCCCTTGCAGTTTTGAGTATTACCACTCCAGACGGTGCTTGGCGGGACGCCTGGGCTGTGCGCGTGCGCGAGCCCGGTAGTGTCCCCAGCCAATCCCATGACACCTGGTGACGGTAAAAGGCAGGCGACCAACAATAGAAAAGACCCGTGTTCGAATTCCCTATATAAGCGGCTGTGTTTCGGGTGCATGCTCTCTCGCGCCCAAGCTCTCCTACAACTAAAAGGCTCTCCAATAAAGCGTGATCTGAGAAAACTCCTGGAGTGGTGGTCGTTTTTCCTCGCTGGTCGAGTAGGCGGTCACTACACCACTTCAGGTTTTCTGGTGGTTTATTGGAGATAAGAGTCTCACAGACTTTCCTTCCTAGGCTGGCTTTGAACCGTGATCCTCAGATCTCAGCCTCCTGAGTAGCTATGATTACAGGCATGAGCGACAACCTCCTGGCAACACAAATAACTTACTGGAAAAATTCATGGATTCAGCGGAATTCTTCCAAGAGAATTGCCTGCATTGGATGTCAAAATGTATTCAAGTGTTTTTGTATACATGTATAAAAATTCATACAGAGTTTGTGATTTTTTAATCAGAAATAATTTTAGCTTTATCTGTTGAAATGAGTAATACAGAAACTAAAGTATTTCTGGTGCTTTTCTGAAAAAGTATATGTTAAAATTTCTTATATTCTATGTTTGTATAATGTTCATAATGTATTTTATTCTCTCCTAGATATACTTGAATTTTACATTATTTAAAATATATAGGTTCAATAATGTGTCCTTTCAGATTGCATTCCATATAGAAACAGCTTAAGATTCCTTTTTGTCCTAGGTCCTAATAATTTTCTCTGGGATAAAATGACAATGTTATCTAATTTCAAAAGTTTTGTGAAGTTTATGCTATGCAAACGCCTTTCTTTCTAAGGTGAAGATTTAATACACTGATGTCAAACTAAATTTAATTATATGAATTACATGTATTGTTACACTTATAATTTTGTAATCAACTTTTTAATAACTGTTTTTCATTTCTTGCATCTGAAGAATGAAAAATATGGAATACTTCACAAACTTTCATATCATCCTTGTGCAAGTGCCATGTTAATCTCTGTATTGTAATTTGTGTATACATACTGCTGAAGCATGTAGTATTCTCTAAATTTAAGTAGTTAATGATGCAATCTTTATAGAGGCTCATATCTATGGGTGCCTACTATAACAAGGAAACCTTATGGTTCCTAACAATGCTATTTATCTTATTTCCTTAAAATTCTGTGAATAGTGGGGAATAATTATATTGTCCAGTTGATTTATCACATTTGAAATCTTTTTTTGTCGATGACTATTTTAAGTCTTTTTCACTTGGAATTTGATCGTACTTTCAATTATTTATATCTAGGTCCGAAGGTGCTGGCTTTCTCAAATTAGCTTTGTGGAGCTAAAGGATTCAAAGTAAGCCTTGCTTAAGAGCTACTTCTAAATTCTTTAGCTGACATTTTCCCAAATGAGGTCTTACTTGCACAAAGGTCTACCTAACCCTTTGCCCTTCTTCCATGTAGGAAAAGACCAACCAGACTATGTTACCCTGACAGCATAGATGGTCCTACTTGAACAAAACTAATCTTAGTTATAAGGGATCATAGAGAGATGAACAGTTCAGGCAGAACTGTTCAGACTAAAAGATATTTTATCAAAATACAATTGGTTATTATACCTACCATTTCAAGAGTAGCTAAAGCCAAGAAGGTGAGAAAATTGTTCATATGCATGTTAACAATGTCCTTGCCTGCCTACCATCCAACCAGGCAGGAACTTACATTATTGCCTTTCTATCACCAAATATTTTCATAGTTTCAGGAGAAGTCCATATGTCTCTCCTTGTTATTATGCCTTAAATTGGTAATGTTTTAATCACAGTGTTTCCTCTTGCCTCCAGGCTGTAAATTTACAAATGGTAAAGCTTTAGGTCTAACTCTATCAAACAATGATGTAGAGATAATTGAATATTACTTTAAAACAGAGTTGCCTTTATTGCAGTAACCACAAGTGAACAATGCAAAACATGTGACATTTATTATATTACATATAGTTATATATTTTATATTTATATGTGCTGATTTTGTATTTCACACTGTGAAACTTACTAGAATTAGATGATAATTTGACAAATAAATTGATATTTATTTATTCAAGTAAACAGGATTGGAATATACATAATTAGGTTTAAAATATATATTAGAATAGAAAAAGTATCAATGCAATGTCTTTGGTATAAACTTGTGGTACATTCTAACTGTTCTTGGTCTTCTGAATTCACATGGCCAAAAAAATTTTGTTTTCCTCCAATCTATAAGGGATTTACATTGCTGCTCTGTTTATTGTTTTAACCCACTGGTCCCAAATTGTTTTTCTCCATATTTCTGAAGCATTCCTACAGATTATGCCCAAATTTGCTGATAAGATGTCTAAAAATATTCTTCTTCTTCAGGACCCATGGGTCACAGGATCCCAGATCCCAGTTACCTGTGTCATCAGATAACAGGGGCAAGACTTCTCACCAAGGACCATGCAACATGCCAACACAAAGTAATTGAAGACCCATCTCAGTTTCTCATTTCTTATATTTCAGGGCCCCAATTCCTTGAGATGCAAGAATTAGCAGTAAGCAATTTCAAAATGCAAGGCAACTTAAAATGAAGGATGAGATCACAAAATTTGAGAGAAGTATTATCATTCAAACATTCATCTTATAGATGAACAGCACATATGATTGAACAAGATCACAAAGTGCCATAAGATTATTTTTGATTCCCCTTCCCTATGATTAATGAAAGATTTTAGTCCAGTATAAGTGGGCTAAAAAATAGTTCCTGAAAGGATAGATCCATAATTGGTCTACCAAGGCCAGGAAAAATTGACTTAGAAGTCAAATGTAATTCAGAAAAACATTGAGAAGTTCCTTAGTGCTTCAAAACATTGGGCCTTCAGTACAACATGGTTCTGCAGAATGAAAATATCACTCTCAAACCAATGCTAATCTACATTTAATCTCCTGAAAGTGTATTCCTTTTCAAATAAACTTTTTAAAATCACATTAGCCAAAATAACATTTGACAAGTAGTTGATATTTAGTGACATTACAAGTTTTTCAAGTGTAGGGAACAAGTTACAATAGAGTTGAATTATTTACCCAGCACTAATGCCAAACACGTTCAACCATTCATTAAAGTGTAGAAATAGAACCACACACAACTTGTGTTGTTAAGTAGGGGCCTTCCAGAAGTGCATTAAGTAGATCAGCCTCTGAAATTTCCAACCCAAACTTTAGCTAATAAAGTAAATTTCATCATTTAATAAGGTACATTTTAAAAAGTCACAAATAGTTGCCTTATCATATGTTATTTTATGTTTCCCTATCTGTCTAAAATAGTAAGAAATGTTATTGTATGCTTACCCTATCTGTCCAACATAGTAAGAAATATGACTTTAAGTCTTGAATATGGGTTCTCATCAGAGATATGACAAAAATAAAATCTGTCTTCTATTTCTATCATATTCCTCTATAAGAATAAATTTTAGTTTTCTTCTTTTCCGAAAACCTTTAGGTAGTAGAAAATATTATCCCATGTAAAATAAAACAATCACAAGATTGTACAAAGCCATTTATAAAAATTGGTAGTTAGGAATACATTCTAAGCCATTTTTAACATTCTTTTTGACTAAAGATTAATCTTCCAAATGGATGAAATAAAATCATGTTTAGGTGCTTCATGTCTCCAGACTTGCAAATTGTTACTGCCGATGAATGAATTATGGAAATATAAGCTGACAACAGTTCAAGCATATGCAGGATTGAAACTCCATGGAATGTATATAAACCTTTCAAAGTATTAACAGATAGTTTAACAGAATGACTATCAGGAAGTTGAAACCAGAGCGGAATTATAGTAAAGGCATAGAATGAATTAAAAATGAATAAGGGGCAAGTACAGCTAGAATACTCAATGTACACACGTGATAAAGGAAGTGGTAAATCAAAACTAAATCTTGGAGAAAGGGTTGCTTGAGAATGATGGAATGAGTGACTCTGATCCAGGAGGATTGGACAATTAGATGGACAGGTTTAATTGTAACAAACTGGCATAACCTTTTCAAATTCAGTTAAAAAACACAACAAAAAACAAAAACACACAAAAATCACAACCAAACAGCAATCTCTAGGGTGTATGAAAATGACCTCTCAAAATTTTAAGCAGTTAATGAAGAGCAGTCTTGAGAAAGCAAACAAAGCTGTTCAAAGAGGGAAGTTTGGGATAGAGGAGAATTTTTAACAGATTTAAATAGATTGTCTAAGGTTATAAATCACCTACATCTGCTGAAAATAGTATTTTTTTAAACGAGTTCTCTGTCTGAACTGGATAATCCATTCCTCATGCACACTTGATAGTTTGTGAAGATAGAATGGCAGAAACAAGAAAGAGAACCCACTACTACACTGGAGAGAAAACAATCTTCTATCTTTTCTCTAATCTCTCTTCACTACCCTTTTTTCATACTTTTAAGTCAATTGATTTTGAATAATATTTTCCTTCTTTCTTCTGGTAAAATAATTGGTCAAAGTAATTGATTAAATATTATTTGCCATTTTTTCTAGGAAATAGAAGAGTCAATCCAAAAATTCATATGGAACAATAAAGGACCCCTCATAGCAAAAATGATACTCAACAGAAAGAACAGTGTTGGAGGAATATTCATACCAAATTTCGAACTCTACTATAAAGCCATAGTAATTGAAACAGCTTGGTACTGGCACAAGAACAGTCCTCAGGGCCAATGGAGTAGAATAGAAAACCCAGAAATGAACCTTCAGACCTATAGCCATCTAATTTTCTATAAGGGAGCTAAAAAGTGGAATGGAAGAAAGACAGCTTCTTCAGTATATGGCAAAATCGGTTAACTACTTGTACAAAACTAAAACTAAATCCTTATATATCACCCAGCACCAGAATCAACTCCAAATGGATCAAAGACCTCGGAGTCGAATCAGACACTCAAACCATTACATGATAGAATAGGAGAAACCCTAGGTCTCCTTGGTGCAGGCCGAAATTTTCTTAATAGAGACCAGGAACACAACAAATCAAAGAAAGGTGGGACAAATTGGATTGCGTGAAGTTGCAGAGCTTCTGTATGGAAATGGGCATAGCTAGCAAGATCAATAGAAAGCCCACAGATTGAGAGAAGATCTTCACTAGCCCATACAATGGACAAGGGTCTCATATCTAAAATATACCTGGAACTCAAAAAAAAAAATAAATCCCCCAACAACAAATCCTCAAAGAAACAACTGCCCAATAAATAATAGATCCCAGGAGAGGAATTGAACATAAAAGAATGACAAAGTTCAGGTTAACTTTTGCTTTCCTTTTTACTGTACAAAAAAGTCCCTGATTTTTCTGTGTGTTTTTACTCATATAAAACTTTTTTGTAAACTTCTGGTTGAAAGTATTACAAAAGAAAACAATATGCCATTTGAAGGCCAGCATACAACAAATGGAAATAACTTTGTTTTAAAAGTGTTCTACTGCAAAGAAACAAAGATATGGAGGTTTTTAAAGTGTCTTATGGATGGATTTTTCACTCCTGAGATGATTCTCTTGTTGCAGGAGTCAGTTATCAATTCCTTTTGTCTGGTCCTGAGTTTACCATAGCAATACGGATTCCAAAAAAGCAGGATACAGTTGAATATGATCAGCAAAAACAGCTTCTTCTCAGATCACTACTCCTTTAAGGTAAGTCCCAAAGAAATACCCAGGGTTTGTATTGTTTGCTTGTTTGTTTATTTTGAGCTTTTTCTGGGGCAGGAACTCAGAGGCTGGACCCTGTCCCTGAACAGTTGTCTTTCTTTCCCACCTACCTCCAAAGCTAGTACTCTACTGCTTGAGTCAAAACTCCACTTCTGGCTTTTTTGGTGTTTAATTACAGATAAGTGTTTGACAGACTCTCCTGACTGGGTTGGCGTTGAACTAAGACAGTAAGAAAGCTAAATGATATCAACTGTATGGACTTCTCTTTTGAACCAAGAAATGTTAGATGAAGTTTATTATAAAGCTAATTAATATTTGACAATTTTTAAGCAAATATGTTCAGCGAAGTATCCATAACTTAAATAACTCAGTAAAAGTAGGTGCACTGAATCATTTGGGAATATTACTATTGACTTCTTCATTCCTTTATGAGAAACTTAAAACCATATTTGCACTTTTTGTTGGTTGTGGGGATTGAACACAGATCCTGGGCACTCTCTCTCAGCTCTTCAGCTCAATTTGAGGGTTCTACCACTTTAGCTACAGCACCACTTGTGGGTTTCTGGTGGTTAATTGAAGATAAGTGTTTCATGGACTTTCCTGACCAGACTGGCTTTGAACCACAATCCTCTGATCTCAACCTCCTGAGTAGCTAGGATTACAGGCACGAGCCACCAGCACCAGGCTCATATTTGTATTTATGTGCAGTTAATGTCACTCTGGAGACAAAGAATGGAAATCTGAATCAAATGATGTGACATTGCAGCTTTTCAGAATAATTGAGGTAGCAATAAATATGTCCTCCTTTTCCATTTTGTTACATTAACGACTCATTTGCTATGGGACCCTTACATTAGCATCCTCATTCATTTTTGTAGGTGTATTTAATATCAGGAAATGTTCATAGAGAAATGTTGAAAGACTGAGATTTTTAGAAAGCAAAGGAGATCAGGTATGAAAGAACACCATAGAAGGAGATACATTTATTACACAGAGATTAAGAACTAGCCAAAGAGATTTAGAATGCTACAGGCAATGAGGAATAAGCCTAGTTGATAACTAGCTCTTCAGTAACTAAAAATGGTTCCCTACAACAGTTTCTGCTATACCTTAGTTACTATCATTTTTTCCCTTATATCTGGAGTTATTCCTTCTGTTCTGTCACAACTGTTAATTACCTTTTGCCTTTTTGGTGCCATGACTGGCAAAAAAGTTTTCCAAATCTCATTTAGACTACCCTTCTCATTGTGATTAGCAGTGAACCCACTCAAAAACCAGGAATCTTTGAATATCTAGAATTAATCTTCACCTCACATCTTAGCACATTCCTGGCATTAATTGCCGTGACCTAATAAACAAAAGCTTTTTGTTTTTTTTTTTTTTTCAACACAGGATCCTAAGATAGGTAAAGTACATGAATTAGCGACTATTGTCAGGTATCAGTATGGAAGGAGCAATTATATATTCCAAGTATGGGTTCTTTATTTTGCATTTACTAAGTAAATATTCATTCTTGTTGTTGCTGTTGTTGTTTTCGCAATCCTGGGGCTGAAAGTCAGGGCTTGGGAACTCTGCTTTTTTTTTTTTTTTTTTTTTTTTTTGCTCAAGGCTAACCCTCTACTACTTGAGGCACAGGACCACTTCTAGTGTTTCTTTTTCAGTTCATGTGGTACCTAGGAATTAAACTCAGGGTTTCATGAATGCTAGGCAACTACCATACCATGAAGCCACATTACCAGAACCCTAACTGACTTTTTAAGATGGCATTAAATTTTCATTCCATAACTATGTATCATAATTTTAGCCAAAAATTTTTGCTAGAAAAGGGCATTGAACACAGTACTGAGTCTAGTAAGGTGAGATGGACAATGAATAACTGTCATGGTTTAGCTAAGGCAGAGAGGGACTTACTTCATGGAGCTGGTGCAACAGACTGAGTGAGGCAGCTGACCCACAGCCCACTTCCTGAATGAGAAGGCCACCTTGGTTACAGCCACATGGGGATGCTGGGCCACCTCCTCCAGCACCCATTCAATCAGTTCCTGAGAGAGATAGAGAGAAAGAAAGAAGTTCAGAATTACACTTAAGCCAGGTGCCATTGACTCAGGCCTATAATCCTAAGTAGAATAGAGGCTGAGATATGAGAATCGTGGTTTATACCCAGCTCGGGCAGGAACACCTGTGAGACTCTTATCTCCAAAGAACCACAAGAGAACTGGAAGTGGCACTGTGACTCAAATGGTAGAGTGTTAGCTTTGAGCTTAGGAGTTCGGGGAGCTGTCCCAGGCCCAGAATTCAAGCCCCATTACTGAAAAAAGTGGACTTCCCGCCACAAAAAGTGGACTGAATAGCACTCATTGTCCTAGGGTGTATGGCAGGGAAGTCATGCCGAGCTTCCTGTCAGCTGGGAGTCATGAGTAGTTCACCAGGCTTCCCTGTGCCTCAGTTTCCCCAGCTTCAAAACTGAACAAATTGAAGGATCCCCTAGCTCATGAGGATAGGGTAATAAAGAAAGAGAGCCATGTTTTGATTCATACTCCCAAACCTGTCGTAACATTAATAACACACACCATCTGAGATCTTTCCCGGTATCTTCCTGTCATATGCTCACAGAATTACCAAGAACCGTATCTGACGGCCCCTCCTTCTATGCTTGGCCCTGATTTAGAGATCCCTCTGTATTAATCCATTTTTTCCTCACAAGTGTTCCATGAGGAGATTGAAGTCCAGTGGTTGAGGCCCAACCCAGAGCTTCACCTCTCGTCAAGAATGGGCTGCCGTGGACTGAGTTTGGGACAATACATATAAACCAATGACTGAGCGTGGCACTACATGTCTACCATCTCAACTACAGAGGACCGGGCCTGGTGTCTCATGCCTGTCACCGATAGGAGGACCATGATCCAGCCCAGCCTGAGCATATATTGTCTCTATCTCAGAAATGCCCAAGACAGAAAAGCTTGGCTCGCATGGTAGAAGACCTGATGGGCAAGCCTAAGGACTTGAGGTCAAACTCTAATATACCTAAAAGAACCAATGTCCCAGCGAGAAGCTCATTCCTATAATCCTAGGTACTCAGGAGGCTGAGATCTGAAGATCACAGCTCAAGAGTTAAAATAGGGTTGGCCTCCTCCATTAGAGTTCATCATGAGAAGACCCAGAGTCTGTCCTATGCTGTTGCAATCCATACTAGCAGGACTCATATCCTTATTAAGTGTTGGACATGCTCTCTGTCCTCCTGGGAGGCCACACCCTGTAGGTTGCACTCCAAGGTGCTCCAAGCTCCCACTGCCACCAACCAGGCCCAAGGGAGTACACAGCTCCAGGGCACACAGATCCCTCGTTCTTGTAATTTAACAGTGCTGAGACCCCTTCAAGCGTCTCACTCTTCCAGGCCCCCAAACCTCAACTGTGAAAACCATGCACACCCCAAAGTTATTTGTACTTACCTATGGATGTTCATTCCATTCATGTTTAGTGTGGTTATTCCTTGTACTTTTGTTTTATTTATTTATTTACCATTGATTTTACTGTGATGACACCCATTCCATTTATTACATTGATTACATCCTACCGCATGGCATCTAAATTTGTAGATGTTTTCTCCATCATGCCTGACACCCAGGACTCTCAGAGAAAAGGAAAAAAAAAGTTTCACACTTTGCTTCTTACTCCATGATCCAATTGTTGGTAGTGCTGGCATCTGAACTCAGGGCCTAGCAGGACCAATTGGCAAATAGTTCAAGGTGACCACACCAGCCTGTGAGCAACAAAGGAGTTAGGTCATTCCCAGGATATGACATAGATCCCCAGGGTGGGTCACAACAGTCATAAATTTGTATTTCAAACATAGGATCTATATTTACATATATGTGTGGACAATATCTTTTATTTGGTGTAATTCTTATTTTCTGCCTTATGGAAGTATTGTGTATTTTACTGAGTAAGGTGACAGATATAACAGTGCTTACATGGATGACAACATATTGAGATGTCTATAGGGTTTCCTATGCATTCTCCATCCTAGCTTAGACCCAGGACTTTCACAGGACAGCTGAATCGATGGGCTTTTCACATCAGGATCCATCTTTTGGCAATGTTGGGATTTGAACTCAGAACCTAGCTGGCCCAATTGGGGAAAGGGTCAAGGTGAGGACACCAGCCTTAGAGTAACGGAGATAGGCTGTTCCAAGGACCTGACATTGAGTCCCAGGGAGAGCCAGATAGTCGTAAATTCATAATTTAAACGTAGGATCTATATTTACATACATGTGTGGTCAGCATCTTGCATTCGGTGCACTTCTTATTTTGTGTCTAATTAATGGAGTTATTTCTATTTTACTGAGTATGGTGACAGGTATAACTGTGCTGACATGGATGATAACCTGTTCCAATGGTTATAATGTTGCCTATGCATTCTACATCCTAGTTGAGGCCCGGGAGTTTTACAGGAGAGGAAAACATGTGCAACGACTGGCTTCTGACAACAGAATGAATCTTTTGTCAATGCTGGGATTTGTTGAACTAAGGTCTGGGTAGCTCTGTTGCATTTTGGAAAAGGGGAAGCTCACCATCCTTGAATATTAGAATTTCAGGCCTGGTCCAAGGCCTGATTTGAAGCCCCAGTACTGGACAAAATAACAAGCCCACCTTTTTTAAACATAGGATTTCTCTTTACCTACAGGTATTCTATGCATCTTGCATTCATTGTAGTTATTCTTTTTATTTTTGTGGCTTAGTCATGGATGTATTGTGTATTTTATTGAATATGGTGATAGATATAATTGTGCTGACATGGATGACAAGCTATTCCCATAGCTATAGAGTTGTCTCTACAGAATTGTCCATCCTCTCTGAGACCCAGGACTTTCACAAGACAGGACAACAGGTGGATCTATTGGCTTCTCACATCAAGGTTAATCTTTTGGTAGTTCTGGGATTTGAACTCAAGATCTAGCAGGCCCAATTGGTGAAAAGGTCATGGTGAACACACAGCCTGTGAGGCACTAAGGAGCTTGGCCGTTCCCAGGACCTGAGATGAAGCCCTGGTGGGGGCCAAAATAGTCATAAATTCATCATTTAAACAGAGGATCTATATTTCCATACATGGTTGGGCAGCATCTTGCATTCTGTGTAGTCATTCTCTATATTTTGTGTCTTATTCATTGATATATTGTGTATTTTCTTGAGTATAGGTTGACAGATATAACTGTTGTGACCTAAATGACAACCTATTCTCATGAGTATAGAGTTACCTATGCATTCTCTATCCAAGCTGATACCCCCGACTTGCACAGCAGAAAAAAACAGGTGCAATGACAGGCTTCCCACATCAAGGTGAATCTTTTGGCAGTGCTGGGATTTGAACTCAAGGGCTAGCAAGCCCAATTGGTGAATGGGTCATGGTGAACACACAAGCCTAGAGCCACAAAGGAGCTGGGCATTTCCCAAGAACAGAGATCGAGCCCCAGGGAGTTCACAATAGTCCTGAATGGATCATTTAAACATGGGATACATATTCACATCTGTGTGTGGACTGCATTGTGCATTTAGTGTAATTATTCTATTTTGTATGCTATTCATGGATGTATTGTGTATTTTATTGAGTATATGATGACAGGTATAACTGGGCTGACATGGATAACAACCTATTCCCATGGCCACAGGGTGGCCCATGCATTCTCCATCTTAGCTGAGACCCAAGACTTGCACAGGAAAGGAAAACAGGTGCAACAATTGGCTTCTGACATCAGGGTGAATGTTTGGTACTGCTGGGATCCTAAGTCGGGGTCTAGCAGACCCACGTGACAAACTGGTCCATGTCACCAGCCTGTGAGCCACTAATGAGCAAAGCCTTTCCCAGAACCTGAGATGGAGCCCCTAGGTGGGGGGCATGTGGAAGGGGACACAGCAGTCATCCATTCCTAAGTTGAAGGTAGTATGCAAATAAGTACATATTTGTATAGAATAGGAGAGATGATGACCTGTTATGGAATCCAATCCACCATGTATCTACCAATTCTTGGATCTTACCAGATGACTCCATTTCATGGCTGTGATTATTATTGTCACGCTTAATCAACACTTCTTTACAAATAAACAATACCCCATGATTCTTGCCTATCATTTCCTACTCACATCACGCACGAGTTACTCATTCAAGTATGAGATCAATACTGGTCCAGAAACCAGTATCTCATGATTTCCTGCCATTGCCTTCTCATAGCGTTGCTGAATTCAAGGTTCAAGTGTGGAAAACATACTCCTTATATACATTTTAAAGCTAAGATTTATACTTCCATACAGATGTTCAGTCCATATTGTGTTTGATGTGGTTATTCATTTTATCTCTTGTTTTATTCATTTATTTACTATTTATTTTATTGACTCTGATGACACCTATACCATTTATTACATTTACATACTATCACATAGCATCTAGATTTGTAGATATGTTCTCCATCATGCCTGACACCTAGGACTCTCCCAGAAAAGAAAACATGTGTCACACTCGGCTTCCTAATCCAAAATTAAATATTTGGCAGTGCTGGGATCTGAACTCAGGGCCTAGGAGGCCCAATCCATAAATGGGTTACTGTGAGCACAGCAGCCTCTAGCCAACAAAGCTGTCAGGTAGTTCCTAGGCGCTAAGATTGTGCCACAAGTTTGGCCCAAACAGCAATACGTAGATAAGAAGATGGTAGTATACAAATAAATATATATTGGTAAAGAGTGCCAGAGAAGTCTCTCTATGATTGAATGACATCTACTACGTTCCTACCAACTCTTAGGTATGTACTATATTGCCATTGAAATAATATTATACTTTTCATGATTAATAAACTATTAATTAAGATGAATCAGCATCCTAGGATTATTGCATCCAATTTTAGACTAGACAAATTCATGAATTACTCATTCAATCGGTATTCTTAGGGATAGGAAAGAGTCTCTTGTGGTCTCCTGCCATTGGTAGGTGTAAGGATCAGGATTTGAACCCAGAGCCTATGTTGACATGTTGGCTTATGGCTTCCCTGATAGCCTGCCAGCCATCAGCAATGGCAGGTTATGTCCACTTTGCAACCGTGTCATTCAGACCTAGGATGGTCACCATGCAAAGAAAAAAATTATAAACCCACCCAGCCCTCTACAGATTGCCACTTTTTCTGCTGTCCCAGTTTTTTTAAATTCCTGCAAGCCCTCTGGGCCTAGGGTCCCACGATAGGCTATGGGTCCCAAGGCTGCACCCCAGCCTAGGGAGATCAAAGCTCAGGCAGAGTTGCCACAACCTGAGTGTAAGCCCTGTGGTTGGCAAAAATAATTAATTAATTAACTAACTTAAAAAAATAAAGCTCACGTTTTTGGAATTTCTTCCAGTTTTCTTTCCTAGCCTGGGATTTGAACTCAGGGTCTTGCTAAATCCGTAGAATTGTGAGGGAAGTTGCAGAGTTGCCAGTACTTGAGTTCAAACTCCATGCCAAGTCAAAAATATTTAATTAAGTCACTGAACTCAGCAGGCAAAGGTAGCTGTGGACATGGGAGGGATAGGATGGTAGGGGAAAACAAAGGAGGAGGCAACAATGCTCAACAGGAAATGTACTCATTACTTTGCTCATGTAATTATGACCCCTCTGTAAAACATTTTACAATAAAAAACGTACAAAAATTAATTTAGTGCTGAAGAAGCATTTTGGGGGTAAGTGAAGGATGTCTGAATAGCTGTACAAAATTATACAATGCTTATTTTTAATGTTCAGTATGTAATTGAGTAAACATAACTGCTTCCAATACAAATATTAAGTCACTGTCTTGGAACTGAGGCCAGTATGTCTGGCATTGATAGGATTTGAGCTCACCATCCGGGTAACTCTTTTACACCATTTGTGAAGGGAAAGCTCACTGTTCTTGAGGAAAAGAAATTCAAGCTAGAGTTCCCAGGGCCTGAATTAAGGCCCTGCAAGGGAAAAATATATTTTTATACATGTGTAATATATGATATATATACATATGTATGTTTATTTCATATTATGGTTATTATTATTGATTTTTTATTATTTTATTCATTTTATTGTTTATTGTATTTAGTATTATTATACACACAATTTTAATTATATTTTGTACATCTATTATAAAATTATACCCAATTATTTAGGATATTGACTCATTTTTATTCATACTTTATTGTGTTTAAACATGATACATAATTAAATAGAGTCATTTGTCAAAGTCATCACATATATAGAGTCTGTTTCAGTATGAGCTTTGTCTTATTTATCTTTGAAAAACTTCCTATAAGGACTTCTTTAGATGATTTATACTCAGAAGCCTTTCCTTGCGGATCGGCAAGTTGAGGGATAAAATTGGA
This sequence comes from Dipodomys merriami, assembly GCF_024711535.1. Classification (NCBI taxonomy): domain Eukaryota; kingdom Metazoa; phylum Chordata; class Mammalia; order Rodentia; family Heteromyidae; genus Dipodomys; species Dipodomys merriami. Next base: position 1,739,226 of record NW_027203516.1, on the reverse strand, counting down.
ATGTTGGGGCTGGGAATGTGGCTTAGTGGTAGAAAGCTTGCTCAGCATGTATGAATGCCAGGGTTTAAATACTCAGTACCATATACTCAGACAAAGCAAGAAGCTGTGGAGTGGCTCAAATGGTACAGCACTAGGCTTGATAAAAGAGCTCAGAGACAGTACCCAGGCCCTTAGTACAAGCCCCAGGTTTAGCAAAAAGAACAGGCCAGATATCGGTGGTTCACACCTGAAATCCTAGCTTCTCAGGAAGCTGAGATCTGAAGACCACAGTTTGAAGACAGCCTAGGGAAGGAAAGCCTGTTATACTCTTACTTCCAATGAACCACCAAAAGACCCCATTTGGAGCTGTGGGTCAAGTGGTCAAGGGTTCACCTTGAGCTGGAGGGCTCAGCGACAGTGCCCAGGTTTTAGTTTGGGACACACAACAGGAAAAAGAGTGAGGGATAATCAAAGTACTTTTCCTATTTGCTAATTATGGAGAACATTTTCTGGAAAATGAATGCTGTTGTACACCAGAATGGAGTCAGAGCTCAAGATTCAAGTGTAGCACATCCATATGCCCAGCCTCTCAGACTCTAGCATTATAACCTTGTTTCCTACAGGGTTCTGAAAGGTCCATTGTTGAAAGGCTTAATATACTCCCAAAGCCCTTTGTGATAAGCAGTTGATTTGTGTTGAAAAAGCTGTTTTTAAGAAAAAAAATCAATAAAACTGATGGACCACTGGCAAGAGTAACTAACAAAATAAGAGAGGAGACCCAAATCATTAATATCAGAAATACCACAGGAAAAATTATAACAAACATACAAGACATCCAAACAATCATAAAGAAATAGTTCCAGACTCTACTCACAAAGGAAGGAAAACCTAGCAGAGATGGAATTACTATAGAAATACAAATTACTAATCCCCCCTTTCCTTTTCACACATGCTTCTCCACCATGTATGGTGGGGGCAGCAGTACAGTAAATAAACGTCTTTTCCTGCCTTAATCGTGTGTGATATTCTCTTCCTACGCTAACTAATGAAACCTGCCTATTTCATATATCTAACATATGGGACCATGACTCAGATTGGGTGTTTGAGTTGGAAATGTTAGAATTTCCTAACCACCCTTTTCTGTGAACCAAACTGCCTTGAGACAACACGCAAGACTTTTCCCCAATACCATTGCTGGCCTTCACATCCATGTCCACACCACTTCTCTACTCTGGTGAGTGAAACTAGTCTCTATGGCTCTCAGTTGCTCAATCTCTTTTCAGATATGGCACCACACCAGAGAGCTCCTAAAGGCTGTTCACCTCCAAAGCAGAGGATGATTGGTTTGGGGGGCTTGGCCATTTCTCTCTAGTGGGCTCTGGGAGAAGTCAGGAGGCCACTTCTGCCAGGTCATCTCTCCTTCACTCACCAGACTGACTCTCCTACACATTTAATGGTGTGTTGGGAGTCATGCCTGAGCTGTGAAATCCCTTTGAAATGCCTCTTGTGCTCACTGGGTATCAGAGCACCTAATATTTTATGCTGTTCTCAGATTTAGACAATTTTTGCTGCTGCAATGGTACATGATCAGAAGTCTGTTTACTATCAAGCTCTTTTTGCTCTCTGCTATTCATGTCCAACTTTCTATATCTCTCCCTATCATTTCTACAACTATTTGTATTGTGCTCTGAAGAGTGCGACATGGGCTGGGTCCAGGGGATCCCCTCTAGGTTCCCTCTAAAAGGCTAGCCAAACTAGGCTTCATTTTTTGTTCAGGCTTTCTTTGCATTTTTTAGAAGATATTTGCCATCTTGAATTCACCATATTGGCCAAATGGTGGGTTAAGGGTTTAGCTGCCTCCAATCCTTACCCTTCCCCCAAGCTTACTTCTCCTCCATTCATCTATTCAAATGTGCCTTGCTAACAAGTCGCTCTTTTCACAGACCCTGCTAACTGAGGCCTAACCATCTGACGTGCTTTGTTACCAAAGATGTCTTATAATTGTTGTCAAAAATTTTAGGTTTTGAGTTTTGCCTTTTTTGTTTTGTATTGTGTAGTCTAGTACTGACTACGTGATTCTAAAATATTGGTATATCTGTGCTAAGATTCTCCCATCTAACAATTTTGTCATTGAATAATATTTGGTCAATTCTTGATAAGGACCAGGTAAGCTCGACTTATTCTACTTGATCTCATTGTTGCATTAACTGGAAATAACAAAGGGCTTTTGTAGCAAAGATTGCAATTCAAAGCCAGCCAGGACTGAAAAATCTCTAAGACTCCAGCTCCCAACTAACCTGCAAAGAGCCAGTCTGGAAGCATGGCTCAAGCCTCTTATCTCTAACCAGCAAACACTGCAAGTGTTATATAACTCAAAGTGGTAGACTGCTAGCTTTCAGCAGAAGTGTTCAGGGAAAGTGCCCAGTCCTTGAGTTCAAACCTCCTTGAATACCAACTGGGACAACCATCCCAGCAGTGAGCACCCTTTTTCATAATTATCAAAAGGCTGTAATGTAAGGTCTGAACAGGGACATCTCTCCTTCTTGAATAAGTTTCTGCCCAATATCTGTTACATAGATAACTGGCAGACCTGGAAGCAGTCACCTTCCCCTCCTGCTAGGTTCCATCCTGGGCGACCTCTGGTCACCAGCCTCCCATCTGAACTTAGGAGGGTCTCAGACACTGAGGTCACACCCAGATCCATTGTGGCATTACCTTTCTACCATCTGGCCACATCTCTTCCTGTCCTTGGCCTAGATAAGTCCTGGCCCAGACATGGGTTGCCCCCCTTCTTTTTCAGCCATGTTTCTCCACCATGCATGGTATGGGCAGCAGTTAAGTAAATAAAATTCTTTTCCTACCTGAAAAAAAAGAAATACAAATTGCCCAAACAGAACCAAGAAGAAATAATTCAATTAAACATGTCAATATCTTACAATGAGATAGTAGAAGTAATCAGAAATCTTCCAACAAAAAAAATCACAGGAATTGATGGATTCACTACAGAATTCTTTAAGATTTTTAAAGAGGAACTAATACCACACTACTCAAGCTCTTCAGAGAAGTAGAAACAGAGGAAGTAATCCCAAACTCATTCTATGAAGCCAATATCACATTCATCCCCAAACCAGGCAAAGACACAACAAAAAATCAACTACACACCAATCTGTTTGATTAAGAGATATGCAAAGCTCCTCAATAAAATTGCAGCCAACTGAATCCAGAAACATATATAAAAAATCATACAATATGACCAAGTAGGCTTCATCCCATAGATTCAGGGATGGTTTAACATATGTGAGTCAATAAATGTAATCCATCACATCAATAGATCCAAGGTCAAGAACCACATGATTATCTCCATTGATGCAGAAAAAGCTTTTGATAAAATTCAGCACTCATTCATGTTAAAAGCTCTGGAAAAATATGAATAGAAGGAACATTTCATAAGACAATAAAAGCCTTATATGGCAGATCAAAGGCCAATATTATACTTAATTGGGAAAAACTACAACCAATTCCCCTAAAAACAGGAACAAGGCAAAGATGTCCACTCCCTCCACTCTTCTTCAATATAGTTCTGGAATTCTTAGCCAGAGCAATAAGGCAAGCAAAAGATATTAAATAGATCCACATAGGATAGAAAGAAGATAAACATCTCTTTTTGCAGATGGCATTATTTTATAAATTAACGATCCCTAAAGCTCCATCTCCAAACTCTTAGAGCTTATAAACAAATTTGGCAAAGTAGCAGGATACAAAATTAACTCACAAAAATCAGTATCCTTTCTGTACAGCAACAATGTACAAGTAGAAAGGGAAATCAAAGAAAAAACTCCATTTTCAATAACCTAAAAAAAAGTATCTAGGAATTCACCTAACCAAAGATGTAAAAGGTCTATTTCATGAAAGCTATAAAAGGCTAAAAAAGGAATCATAGAGTTTACCAGGAAATGGAAAGAAATGGGAAAAATATTTATCAGCAATATATCAGACAATGGTCTAATATCCATTATATATGGTGAACTCAAGAAACTAACCCTTCACAAACCTAGCAAACCAATCTTGAAATGGTCAAGGGAGCTAAAGAGAGACTTCTCAAAAGAAGAGATAAAAACGGCAAAGAAACCCATAAGGAAATGTTCATCATCCCTGGCTCTAATGGAAATGCAAATAAAAACAACTCTGAGAATACCACCTTTCCCCAATCAGAATGAATGGCCCACATCCTAAATTCAGCCAATGACAAATGCTGGAAGGGATACAAAAAAGAAACATTACTGCATTGCTAGTGGGAATATATACTAATACAACTTCTTTGGTAAGCAGTCTGAAGGTACCTACAAAAGCTAAATATCGACCTCTCCTATGAACTGGCCATACCACTCTTAGGCATCTACTCTGAACAACAGGAACCAGTATACAAAGACACACACACACACACACACACACACCTATGATTATTGCAGCACTGTTCACAATAGCCAAGATTTGGAAACAACCCAGATGAGCCATAAGTGATAAGTGGACCCAAAAATTGTGGGACCTATATACAATGGAATACCTTACAGCCATTAGAAAGGACAAAATGATGGTATTTTCAGGGAAATGGATGGAACTAGACCAATTTATTTGAGTGAGGTAAGCCAAGAACGAGACAAACGGCACAGGGTCCAACTGATACGTGGATGCTAACGCCAAAATGCAAGAAGGTATGACAAAGTAAACAGGAATCAAGAAACAAAGGACAGCCACTCATTTTGTTGTATCACCATTAATGACTCCATGTTCTTGACCATTTAGATGGTGGAAATATGCACGCAATGAAAGGAAGCCCGGAGGAGGAATAAAATAAGTAGGAAATGGAACAACATACAACAAAGGGGCCCATCAGCTGCACTGGTCAGAGAAGAAAAATAACTAAGCAACCCAAATACAGTGATGGGAAGGGAGGAATGAAAGAGAAAGAGGGAATAGCCTACATTAAGCAAAAGGAAAAAATGTAAACATCACCTGAGGTGGGAAAAATAATTTGGATTGTCAAAGCTCATAGAATTTACAAACTTTATACCATGAAAACAGTAATTTGCCTTGTCAAGGTTAAAATGTGTCTGTGACTTTAACTAAGAATCACAATTCCACAGTACTTTGAAATATGTGAAATATATGTAATCACCTATCTCAATTTTTACAAAAAAGTGTGAGAAGGGAAAGGTAATGAGGGATGGGTGACAATGTTGTCAGACACCTTGTATAAGTATACTGTTTTGTAGAATAGGAACTTCTTTGTACAACTACTTAAAGATAATAATAATAAGCGTTTTAAAATAAACATTAGGATGAAAATAAAAATTTCAAGTATAAAATAAGGAATTAAATCCAGTTGGAAGGAAATTTTCTTTGGGGAGAGTAATTTAGTTTATTCTATAGCAAGTCTCACTTCAGAAATAAATTCAAAAACTAGACCTCAGGTAAGTGAAATAAGCTAAGAAATGGAGTTGAAAAAAGAAAGAAAAGAAACTCCACCCTTCTTTCTTGCCTGGACAACTGGTGTGGGAGAGCAGGAGGGGAAGAATGCCAATTGGCCACCAGGCCAGAGAAGTGTAGGCTTGTGGATAGTGGAGAAACCTAAAGAGAAGAAAGAAGTGATGGAAGGGAAAAAAGGGAAATGAAGGAAAGATCAATAAAGAAGGAGGGAGTAAGGGAAAAGGCAAAAGCCTTACTATTGAAGTTTTGAGCGTGGAGATGATAATTAGTGGGGTTGGTAGTTTGCAAATCAATTAACTACGTGTGGGGTTCCCCATTGGACGTCTGAGATTTTGTGGTTGGGGCGGGCCTTTCACTAAGTGTACAGCCCAGGACAAGGTAACTGCAGGCCCATTTCTAGTGTAAATAAAGTTATCTTCAATGTGCCTCATTGGATTGTCTTGTGTTTTAATCAATATTTAATAGACTCAAAGGCCACGAGTTTTGTAAAATATTATAAGGTCATAATAATTTTGAAAAACCCAATGGGACAATGATATCACAATGGCAATATGACGTCACAATATCAAGTTATAATAATATTTTGATGTTATAATTAGTTGGTGATGCCATAATGGTGATAAGGTCACAATAGGTTTATGATGTCACAATAGGTCACAATAGCTTTATAATGACAGTTATGATATCAGTTATGATGTCTGTTCCTCCCTGGAGAATGTTACCCTGCCCAGGTAGGAAAACTCAGCCCACAGAGGAGTGACTTTCTTCACCAGGTAAACAGAGCCAGAGGCTCCCCCTCCTTACAGAAGACTAGACATACAATTGAAATTCAGCAAACATAAACCCTGAGAAACAGTCCAAGCTGGGCTCTGTGAGTGTCTTAGGAGCTAACACCTCAGGAAAAAGCTACTGTTTGCTGAAAGGCCTCAACCCTACCTAGAACCTAGCCTCATCACAGCATCTCCAAACTAAAGGAAACAGCCAACTCCCTCTTTTGTGATACTCAAAGCAAATCTCCTACTGAACTAGCCTGGGAGGAGGATCACAAAATCATGTCTAATACAGAGCAGTTTCTGCCTGCCCAAACAGAGTTAAGAAACCAATCAATCCATAAGAAAACCAAATACCACAAGCAGACCAGAGACTCCATCAAGAGACTAGTTAGGGACACAGAGGATATACAGATCTTATTCACCCCCCCAAAAAAAAATCAAGGAACTCTTTTTTGAAACTTTTCTTAAACTTTTATTTTTATAATGTGTTTTCTGTTAATCTTTTTTTCTCATAATTTTTATTTTTGGTGTGTTTGTGTGTGTGTGTGTGTGTGTGTGTGTGTGTGTGTGTGTGTGTGTGTGTGTGTGTGTGTGTGTGTGTGTGTGTGTGTGTTTAGTCTTTTTTTACCTTTTGGTCATTTTTTATAGTTTTCATTTTTTTCTCTTTCTTTCATTTTTGTTTCTGCTCATCCCCAGACATATACCTGTCGTCAATTATTGGACCTTATTCCCCATTGTGTACATACTTAATCCAGAAATTTATTACTCAATTCACAACTTCTTAGGCTTAACTGCTTTAAGAGCAGTATTATCTCTTTAAACCTACATAATTATCAAGTAACTAATTTAATTTTTTTTTAATTTTTCATTTTTATGTTTCCTTTCTATTCCTTCTCTCCTCTCATCCTATCCTTTTCTATTCTCAATATCATTTCTTTAAACTTACATAATTTTAAGTGTTTCACTTCTTAAATTTAATTTTTGTTTTTCCAATTTTCTTGTTTTTATTTTAATCTCACACCTATCATTCTGTCCAATCGATTTCCCTATCTGAGATTAGGATTTGGTAAAGTTACTCTCGTTTTACCTCTCCACATCCCTCTAGTCCTATTGGTCCCCACATTTCTTCCTAAAGATAATAATTTCTGGTTTGCCAAATCATTTTTTGCTGTTTGTAGCCCATTAACACATAGTTGTTTGATGTTGAATAGGTTGTATCTGCAGCAATTTTGATTGTGAAACTACAGGACTCCAGTTGATGCTTGCCTTAAAATAGTGTTCTGGTACAAAATTGGTGTTACTTTCATACCAAATTGGCAGACCAAGCCGAAAACCACAAGAAAAATGGCAAGTCTAGGTATCTGAACTCCCTCTCATGATAATCAGGGGACAGAATAGTTAATGAATAATCCAGAGGAGATCCCAAAAAGCTGTACAAACACTATGGGTAAACATGGTGAATGAAATGATTGAAAACTTGCAAAGGACTAGTGTGAGCATGATAGGGAGCCAGAGAAGGCAAACCAAAGATTAATAAAGGAATCTTGTAAGCATTAGGAAGCTACTTAAGGATTAGATTAATGCAGGAATTGCATAAGCAGGTTGAGAAAAATAAAAGAGAAATAAAGGAATTGCGTGAGTAGGCTGAGAACAGTCATAGAGAATTATAGGAATTGAGTGACCCTGAAGAAGCTAATCAAAGAGTAATACAGGAATTGAGAGAGCAAGATGAGAATAGAAAAAGATCAATAGAGGCATTCATGGAATCCATAAACAGACAGCTGAAAGAATTCAGAGAGATCACAAATGGAATGCTTAATGGAGTCCAACAGTAAGACTGGGTGTCCAAGGAAACCATAACCAGTCAACTAAGTGATTTGAGAATAAACACTGAACAACAAATTAAAGAAATAAAGATCATACAAGATCTAAAACAAAGTAGAAAGACTTGACAGTAGGTTAGACCAGGCAGAAGATCGAATCTCGGGGATTGCAGACAGCCTAGATATTATCGAGAAAGAACATACAAGTATCCAAGAAAAATCCAAGAAATATGATCGATCTATTCAACATTTGGAAGGCACCATCATAAGGAATGATCTAAGGATAATGGGTATAGAGGAGCAACTACAGAAAGAAGTTAATGGTCTAGGAAATTTATTTAACAGAATGCTAGCAGAGAACTTTCCAAACGTGCAAAAAGTTAGGCCTATTAAGATACAAGAAGCTTTTAGAACTCCAAATAGACCATAGCAGAACAGGACTTCCCACCATCATATTATAATCTGCAAAGGATCAATTCAGACCAAGGAAAGGATTTTAAAACTCTCAAGGGAAAAGAACAATCACCTATAAACAGAAATCAATTAGAATCACCTCAGGTTTCTCAGCAGAGACGATTAGAGCAAGAAGAGCCTGGAATGGGGGAATGCCATGTGCTAAAGACTAACAATTATCCACCAAGAATACTGTACCCAGCCAAACTCTCCTACATTACTGAAAGTCAAATAAAAGCTGCCCATAGAAAAGAAAATTTGAAACAACTTATCTCTACCAAACAACCCCAACAAAAGACATTAAATGTATCCTGCACATACAAAACCAACACGACCACAGTAACAGCCAAGAAACAAAATCCAAGGGAATAAAATTAGAAATCAACACCAAAAGCAAACAAAGAAAGTCCTGTACAACATCTAGGCAGAAAAACAAACTGTTGAATCAACTGTGGGTCATGGAGGAGATTAGAAAGGAAATGCAAATGTTCATGATATTCAACAAAAATGAACACACAAATTACCAGCTCCTCTGGGACACAGCAAAGGCAGTACTCAGAAGCAAGTTTATAGCTCTGAGGTCCTACAACAACAAATTAGAGAGATCTGAAACCAACAATTTAAAAGACATCTGAACCTCCTTGGAAATGAGCAGCAAGATAAAACCCAATCCAGTAGACAGAAAGAATTAGTTAAATTAAATCAGAATTAAATGAATTAGAACCCAAAAACACCATAAAAAGAATCAACAAAACAAAGAGTTGGTTCTTCGAAAAAATTAACAAAATTGACAGATCCTCAGCAAATCTTATCAGAAAAAGAAGAGAACACACCAAATAAACAAACTCAGAGATGAGAATGGAAACATCATCACAGAAAAAACCAAGAGTCCGAAGAGTATAAGGGAATACTTCTCAAACCTTTATGCTAATAAGTTTGAGACCTGGCAGAAACGGACCTTTTCCTAGCCAATATCAACATGCCAAAACTCAGCCAAGATGAATTATATCAACTTAACATGCCCATATCAAGCATAGAAATAGAAACAGCAATAAGAGACCAGGATCATATTGATTTACAGCAGAATTCTACAAGGCCTTCAAAGCAGAGCTCCCACCAATATTTCTCCAACTCTTCAATGAAATTGAAAGGGAAAATTCACTACCGAATTCATTCTATGAAGCCATTATAACCCTCAACCCAAAACCAAGCAGGAACTCATCAAATATAGAATTATAGACCCATTTCTTTGATGAACATTGATGCAAAATTTCTCAACAAAATTTTGAACAATGGACTTCAAGAATTCTTCCAAAAAATCATACACAACGATGAAACAGGATTTATTTCAGGGATGCAATGCTGGTTCAATATATGCAAATCAATTACGATAATTCATCAAATAAAAGAGCAAGGATAAGAACCACATGTTTGGGATGGGAAGGTGGCTCAGTGGTAGAGCAGTTGCCTTGCATGCTTGAGGTCCTGGGTTCAATTCCTCAGCACCACATAAGCAAAAAGAAAAAAGCCGGAAGTGGCGCTGTGGCTCACGTGGTACAACGCTAGCCTTGAGCTGAAGACTTGAGGGACAGCGCCCAGGCCCAGAGTCCAGGCCCACGACCAGACCCCCCCCCCAAAACAAAAGAACCACATGGCTATCTCAATAGACACAGAAAAAGCATTTGACAAGATCCAACACTCCTTTATGATGAAGGTTCTTGAAAAATTAGGAATCCAGGAAACATTTCTCAATACAATAAATGCAGTATATGACAAACCTACAGCCAGCTTTATACTTAATGTTGGAAAACTAATCCATTTCCTCTTAACTCAGGAACAAGACAAGGATGTCCAATCTCTTCACTTCTCTTCAATTTAGTATTAGAATGCCTACCTACAGCAATAAGAAAAGATGCAAACATAAAATGGATCCAAACAGGGACAGATGATATAAAACTCTCCCTATTTGCAGATGGCATGATGTTGTATTTAAATAATCCCACCAACTCCACTCCCAAATTATTCATGGTGAGTCAAATGGTTGGCAAAGTAGCAGGGGAAAAATTAACTCTCGAACATCAATGGCTTTTCTGTATGCTAACAATGAGAAAAGCATGGCTGAAATAAGGAAAACAACTCCATTCATATTAACCCCACAAAAAATACAACACTTAGGAATTAACTTAATCAAATAAGTGAAGGATCTTTATGATGAAAACATTAAAAACCTGAAAAAGAAAATCAAAATGGAAATTAGAAAGTGGAAAAGTCTCCCAAGCTCCTGGATTGGAAGAATCAAAATTATGAAATTGGCAATAATTCCCTAGGCTATCTACAAATTCAGTGCGATACTTATTAGTATCACAAACTCATTCCTCAAGAAAATAGAAGAGGCAATCCAAAAATTCATATGGAATAATAAAAGACCCCGAATACCAAATTTCAAACTCTACTAAAAAACCATTGTAATCAAAACTGCTTGGCACTGGCACAAGAACAGACCTCGGGACCAATGTAATAGAATTGAAAACCCAGAAATAAACCCACACTCCTGTAGTCACCTAATCATCAATAAGGGAGCTAAAAATAGAATGGAAGAAAGAGAACCTCTTCAGTAAATGGTTCTGACAAAATTGGTTAATCCGTTGTAGAAAACTAAAGCTAGATACACATATATCACCCTGTACAAGAATCAACTCCAAATGAATGAAAGACATCGGAGTCAAAGCAGACACATTGAAAACATTGCAGGACAAAGTAGGAGATAACTTATGTGTGAAGTGTGAAGTGAAAGTAGTTTGGAAGATTTCATATAAATTAGTACATGCTACTTTAGCATTATATATATATATATATATATATATATATATATATATATATATATATATATATGTATATATATATAAATTCAAATCTGTTATTTTATTTTATTTTTAATTTTTATTTTTTGTGAAGATACTGTGCAGAGGGGTTACAATTACATGGGCAAGATAATGAGTACAATTCTTACCAAGCATTGCAGCCTCCTCCTTTGTTTAGCATTCACATCCCTTCCCAGCCTCCCCCCACACCCCCCACCCAATTCTCCTCCCACCTGAACAATATTGTGAAGTTCGTTTTCGACATGACAACTTGTACTTCTCATTGTTGCAACAGGTCCACCTGTATCCTTAAACGATTTGTTTTTCCCCATCTCCTCCACAAATTATACTGACATCAAATATAGTAATATAGTGGGGGAGGGACATACAAAGCAACAAAGAAATAATCTTACAAATGCGTTAGAAACAAATGCATGAAAGAAAAAAAACATTTAAATAGATATCTAAGGGTTAATTTTCTACCATCACATCATCTGACCTTTTCTGCTTGACTCATACATATACTAGATATTGCAAATAAGAGAAACCATGGGACCTATGTTTCTTTGGGTTTGGCTTACTTCACTTAATATAATTTTTTCCAAGCCTTTCCATTTCCTAACAAATGGGGCAATGTCATTCTTTCTGATGGAGGCATAGAATTCAATTGTGTATATATACCACATTTTCTTGATCCATTCATCTAGTGAGGGGCATCTGGGTTAGTTCTATATCTTAGCTATGGTAAATAATGCTGCAATAAACATAGTTGTGCTGGTAGCTTTAGTGTGGTCTTGTTGGTGATCAATTTGTTAAATGCCCAAAAGTGGGATTGCTGTGTCATAGGGGTGCTCTATGTGAAGTTTTTTGAGGAAACTCCGTACTGCTTTCCAAAGTGGTTGAACAAGTTTACACTCCCACCAACAATGAAGTAAGATTCCCTTCGGTCCACATCCCCTCCAGCATCTGTTGTTGTTAGAGTTCTTGATTTTTGCAATTCTAACTGGGGTGAGGTGGTCTGTCAATGTTGTTTTGATTTTCATTTCTTTTATGGCAAGGGAGGTTGAGCATTTCTTCATGTGTCTATTGGCCATCCTTCTTTCTTCTTCAGAGAAGTTTCTCTTTAAGTCTTTAGCCCACTTATTTATTGGGCAGTTGTTTCTTTGAGGATTTGTTGTTGGGGATTTAATTTTTTGAGTTCCAGGTATATTTTAGATATGAGACCCTTGTCCGTTGTAAGGCTACTGAAGATGTTTTCACAATCCGTTGGCTTTCTATTGATCTTGCTAGCTATGTCCTTTGCCATTCAGAAGGTCTGCAACTTCATGCAATCCCATTTGTCCAACCTTTCTTTGATTTGTTGTGTTTCCGGGTCTCTATTAACAAAACTTCAGCCTGAGCCAAAGAGACCTAGCATTTGTCCTATTCCATCCTGTACTGTTTTCAGAGTGTCTGGTCTGACTCCCAGGGCTTTGATCCATTTGAGTTGATTCTGGTGCAGGGTGATATATAAGGATCTACCTTTAGTTTTCTACAAGTAGTTAACCAATTTTGCCCGCACCATTTACTGAAGGGGCTGTCTTTCTTCCATTCTATTACTTTAGCTCCCTTATCAAAGATTAGTTGGCTATAGGTCTGTAGGTTCATTTCTGGGTTTTCAATTCTATTCCATTCGTCCTGAGGTCTGTTCTTATGCCAGTACCAAGCTGTTTTTATTTTTATAGCTTTATAGTAGAGTTTGAAATTTGGTATTGATATTCCTCCAGTAGTGTTCTTTCCATTGAGGAGCATTTTTGCTATTCTGGGTCTTTTATTGTTCCATATGAATTTTTGGATTGCCTCTTCTATTTCCTTGAAGAATGACCTTGGAATTTTGATATGTGTCACATTGGGAAGTATTACCATTTTCATGATGTTAATCTTTCCAATCCAGGAGCATGGGAGGTTTTGCCATTTTCTAAGTTCTGTATTGATTTCGTTTTCAAGATTTTAAAGTTTTCATTATAGAGGTGCTTCACTTCTTTGGTTAAGTTAATTCCTAGGTATTTTATTTTTTGAGGGGCTATTACAAATCGAGTTGCTTTCTAATTTCAGTCCCACTTTTCTCCTTGTTGGCATACAGAAAATCCATTCATTTTGGGGGGTTAATTTTATACCCTGCTATATTGCCAAAGCTTTGTATCAGCTTGAGTAACTTGGGAGTGGAATCTATGGGATTCTTTAAATACAAGATCATATCATCTGCAAAGAGGGATACTTTTATTTCTTCTTTCCCTATTTGGATCCCCTTTAGGTTTGCATCTTGTCTTATTGCTGTGGCAAGGAATTCTAATATTAGATTGAAGAGAAGTGGAGAGAGTGGACATCCTTTTCTTGTCCTGAGTAATGAGGAAATTTTTTTAGTTTTTCACCATGAAGTATAATGCTGGCTGTAGGTTTGTCATATACAACTTTTATTGTATTGAGGAATGTTCCATGGATTCCTCATTTTTCCACAAAAAGGGGTGTTGGATCTTGTTGAATGCTTTTTCTGCATCTATTGAGATAACCATGTGGTTCTTATTCTTGCTCCTGATAATGTGATGAATAATATTAATTGATTTGCGTATATTGAACCAGTTTGAATCCCTGAAATGAATCCGGTTTGATCATGGTTTATGATTTTTTGGATGAATGGTTGAAGACGATTGGCCAAAATTTTGTTGAGAAGTTTTGCATCAATGTTGATCAAAGAAATGGGTCTATAGTTCTCTTTGTTTGATGAGTCCCTGGCTGGTTTTGGGATGAGGGTTATGATGGCTTCATAGAACGTGTTCGGTAGTGAACTTTCCCTTTCAATTTCATTGAAGATTTGGAGGAGTATTGGTTTGAGCTCTGATTCGAACGCCTTGTAGAATTCTACTGTAAAGCCATCTGGTCCTGGACGTTTCTTGGACGGGAGGTGTATTATTGCTGTTTCTGTTTCAATGCTTGAAATGGGCATCTTAAGCTGTTTTAACTCATCTTGGTTTGGATTTGCCATGTCAGTGTTTGCTAGGGAAAGGTCCATTTCTGTCAAGTTCTCAAACTTTTTAACATAAAATTTTGAGAATTATTCCCTTATAATGTTCTGAACCTTGGTTGTTTCTGTGGTGATGTTTCCATTCTCATCTCTGAGTTTATTAATTTGGGTGTAATCTCTTCTTTTTCTGATAAGATTTGCTAAGGGTCTGTCAAGTTTGTTAATTTTTTCGAAGAACTAACTCTTTGATTTGTTGATTCTTTCTGTAGTTTTTTTTGTATTCTAATTCATTTAATTCTGATGTAATATTAATTGTTTCTGTCTACTGGATTGGAGTTTATCTTGCTGCTCATTTTCAAGGAGGTCAGATATCATTAAATTGTTGATTTCAGATTTCTCCAATTTGTTGATGTAGGAGCTCAGAGCTATAAACTTGGCTCTGAGTACTGCCTTTGCTGTGTCCCAGAGGAACTGGTAATTTGTGTGCTCATTTTTGTTGACTAGCATGAACATTTGAATTTCCTTTCTAATTTATTCCGTTACCCACTTTTGATTCAACAGTGTGTTGTTCAGCCTCCATGTGTTACCGGACTTTCTTTGGTGGTTTTTGGTGTTGAGTTCTAATTTTATTCCCTTGTGGTCTGACAGAATGCAAAGTATAACTTCAGTTTGTCTGAATTTGGACAAGTTTGCTTTGTGGCCCAAAATGTGGTCTATTTTAGAAAATGTTCCATGTGCTGCTGAGGAAAACATGTATACTGATGCTGCTGGGTGAAATATTCGGTAGATGTCTGTTAAATCTAGTTGATCTATTCAGTTGTTTAGATAGTAGTTTTTCTGTTGAGTTTTTGCCAAGTTGATCTAACTAGTGGGGAAAGTGGTGTGTTAAAGTCCCCAACAATTAATGTCTTTGCATCCATTTGGAATTTGAGGAAAAGTAGGGTTTTTTGGATACATTTGTGTACTTCGTTTTTTAAGAACGTGGATATAATGAGAATAGGGGGGGATAGAAAGGAGATGTGAAAAACTTAAAAGTAAAAATGCTTAATATATTATATAGGTATAAAGAGGTCATACTGCTATTAAGGAATTTAAGTCTAAGAGGTTTAGAAATTAGTAAGAAATTTGTGCATTAAGTGTGCACACAATGGGGGATAAGGTCTAATAATCGACTACATGTATATCTGAGGATGTGCAGAACAACAATTAAGTCACACAAAGAAGAACGAAAGAGAAGAAAAGGTGAAAAAATAAGAAAGAATGCAAAAAGATCAGAAGTTCAGTAGAATTAAACAAAAAAACAAAAAAAGAAAGAAAAACGCACGCAAATATACCCCTAAAATAAAAATTATAAGAGGAAATAAAAGATACTAGAAAGCAATTTTTTTCAAAAAAGGTAAAAAATTAAAAATTAAAAAAAAATAGAAAAAAAATTTTATAAAAGGTACAAAAAAAGAAGAAAAAAGTTCTTTGATTATTTTGGAGAGGTGGGAAAAATCCTGTATCACCCTCGTGTCCATAAACATCTTCTTGTTGGAGTCTCTGGTCTTGTTATGGTGTTTGATTTTCCTGTGGCTTGGTTTGTTTCTTAAGTCAGATTGTTTGAACAGGCAGAAAAATGCTTTGCTTTACCCAGGATTTTGTGATCCTCCTCCCAGATTAGTTCAATAGGAGGGAGATCTGCTTTGAGTATCACAAAAGAGGGAGATGGCTTTTTCCTCAATTTTGGAGATGCTGTGATGAGGCTAGGTTCTAGGTAGAGTTGAGGCCTTTCAGCTTTTCCTGGGGATGAGCTTGTGAGAAACTCACAGATCCCAGCGTGGAGCCACTCTCAGGGTTTATGTTTACTGAATTTCAATTGATTGTCAAGGCTGCTAAAGGGAGGGGCAACCTCTGGCTCTGATTACCCAGTGAAGAAAACCACTCCTGGCTCTGGCGACCAGAGGTGGGTGACTTTTCCCTGGGTGGAACTGAGTCTGGCAGGTCAGGTCAGGTTCTTCCTACCTGCTAAATGACTCTAGTTTTCTTCCAAGGCCTGAGTTGGAGCTAGCAGCTCTGCCGAGCTTTGTCGGTATCCAAGATGGAGATCTCTGGTAGTGGGCAGGGAGTGGTTGGTGGCCTTCCCTCCTCTGCTCCCTGAGAAGGAGTAACAAAGTTAGGTTTCTACTCACACCGAGTCTTGGTTCCTGGGTTGTCTCTGGTCTGCGAACTGCAGGATGAAGATGTCTGCTCCTTGTCGGTTCTTGTTCTGCATCTTGCCCCTTCGTCTTGGACTCTCTGTGTTGCTGACACAGCGGCAGCTTCTGGCAAGTGCTCAGATCTGTCTCCTTGCCTGGATTTTCCCTCTGTGGCCTAACTCTCTGTCCTGTGATTGCAAAGTTTGTGTGATTCTCTGGCTTAGTACTGTTCCCTGGAACTCTAAAACTGCTTTCTATGCGAGAGCTTGTTTAGTATCCAGCTTCTCCTCTGCCATCTTCCAGGTTTTAATCCTTTTTAAATTACTGCCTGCATAGTGTTCTATGAGATGAACTTTTCTTTACCGTATCATAGGAAAAACTTACTCTAATTCCAACTTGGGCTGTAGCTAGTTTATTCCCTCCCATAGAAAACTAT
Organism: Dipodomys merriami; assembly: GCF_024711535.1. NCBI lineage: Eukaryota > Metazoa > Chordata > Mammalia > Rodentia > Heteromyidae > Dipodomys > Dipodomys merriami. The sequence goes on along the minus strand of NW_027203516.1, from coordinate 1,722,236 downwards.
CTGTCCAGTCTTCTTTATAGGTCAACAAATGCTCATTTACTTGCAGAATTCTGCCAGTGAGTCAAACCTAACTCACCCAAGTGAGGTGAATTCCTCTCCCATGTTTCCCTTACATTAAAAATGGTAAATATGTACATGTTTAGCCATGCACATACTTTTAAATGGAAAGTGTGGCTCCTATTTTCCATAATGTGAATTAAGCAGAGGAATCAGGATAAGAAGTGAAAGTGCCTTTGAAAGAGTCTTTGACCTTGAAAATTTTCCTGGGTATGAATTTTTGGAGAAATATCCCCATTCAAAGAGGAAGGACGCATTTTTTATATTGTCCTGGTACTTGGGTTTGAACTCCTGGCTTGAATTTTATCTGGGATTTAATTTTCAATGTTTGGACTATACCACCTGACCCCCACCTTTACTTCTTCCTTTTAACAACAATGGAGAAAAGAATCTCTTAGGTTTGTGTACTTGGAATACCTTTGAATTGCAAATGTCACATTTGAACCTACCTAGTAGCTAGGTGTAAGCCACTGGTGCTCTGCTAGAACTCACTTCTTAAAAATAAATCATCAAAAAAAGAGAAAAAATAGTTTTTCAATTACTTGTGTGTTGTCTGATAAACCAAATCACTTGCTACTGGAAGATAGAAAACATGAAGTTAAAGAATAATATGGAGGATGGAAACACAAGGAAAGAAGAAGGAAAGGAGGGTAAATGAGAGGAGGGGAAGGGAGGATGTGAGAGGAGGGGGATGCTGAGTAGAATTGTCTATAAGGTATTATTAGACAATCAGTGCCTTTGAATTTATGTAGCCATAGCTTTATATTTTTGGTAGTAATAAGTTGGAATATAAAATACCAATATACAGGTAATAACCTGTTAGTGTGCTTCCTTCTGCACCAAAGGGTGACACCGTGATGTACTGTTACAAAGAAGGCAAGAGTAAGCAGTTTAAATGATTCTCAGAAACTATAATTTACATGCCCGGAATATTCCCTTGTATGGTGAAGTCAAGCATCTCTCATTCCCTAATCTAGTCTTCCTCTCAACAAGAATAGCACAAACGGAAGAGGAAGGATATATCTGAGTAATGATCATCTCTCTGTTTTCCCTCTTCCTTGGCCTCTCAAACAATAAAGTCAAAGGAGACTTAACCTGAACTAATGGAGGAAATGGGAGGAAAAACTTCAGTTTAGCTTAATGTGAAAGTTTTAAAATACTTGGGGTAGTGTTTCAAATACTGAAATAAAATGTTTGTAATTAGTAATAAAAGGTAACTCTAAATGTATTGAAAAGTTAGAAGACTAAAAGGCTCATTCCATAATGGAATCTACATAATTAAGCTGACTCATGTTTCTATCATCAGAAATTGAAGACTGTTCCTAACCTTACAATACTAGATAAATTACCCTCGATATTCACTTAAAGTGTTTGAATATGATGCAGAAAATATTACTCATGTAACTGTAACCCCTCTGTACAATAAAAAATGGATAAATAAAAAAATTAGATTGCTGAAATGATAAGTGATGGAAATTCATGATGAATAGCATAATGCTGAGAGCTTGGAAATTATTTTCCTTCCATCTTCTGTGTGTGGAGGAGGAAAAAAGCTTTAATTGATGACCCTGAAGACCCAATTCTGAATTTAGGACAGAAGGTGAATAGTAATGGAGACCTATCTCAGCCATTCAGAGATTAGAAAAGTGGAGAAATAGCCTCATTTATGTAGGTCAAACATGGAAGAGAGAATGTTGCAAGCCCAAAGCCAAATGCCAAAACGGCAGAGAAATTTAACAAAATACCATGAAGTTGAAATAAGTCTTAAAAGGGTGAGCTGGGCTTAAGGTGAGTAGGACAGAAGAATGGACAGGGAAATGGTGGCCTAATACAGTCATAACACTCAATGTGCATATGTGAGAATTTAAGAAGTAAACTTGAAGGGATAGGTGTCGTTGGGGTAAGAGAAGGACGAAAAGTGGAACATTTGACAATGATCTAGATGAACTGTACATTGAAATGGACATACACTTTATTCAATTGAAATGCACATACACTTTATTCAAAACTAACATGATGAAGCAAAACTCCTTTGCACAACTTGCTAAAGATGAAAACAATTTTGAAATTTTATTATGAAGAGACCAGAAGCATAAACCTTTAGAGATAAATAAGAGGGTAGCATTGACATATTGTTGAGGCTTGTGTTCCTTTCAATATACAAAAATTAATGTGTTAAGTCTGCTGCAAATGTAAATTTTATTTTGCCAATTTGTTTTGCAAATTGCTTAAAACATAGAGTAGCAAATTCCACTATCCCTACACATCCAGTAAAAAATTCTTATAGACTTTTAGCTTTCTCAGTTTTTTTCTAAATAACTTAATGTAATGCATTGGGGCTAATTTCATTCTACATTTAAGTGTAAATTTCAAAAACCCTAAATTCTTTTAAAGTGCTCTCACTTGGACATATGTATAGATAGATAACTGATGTGGGCAGAATCAAAATTATTCAGAAGGTTGTAAATGGATGCTTACCTAATTTTCTCTCTTCTGGATCATAGAATACAGACTGTCCTTGTTAGGAAAATGGAGGAGACTGGAAAAGGAAGAGGCCGGACTTGATCATCAACAGGTGAGGACAATTTATTGATGAACAGCTAGGGGCACAGCCCTTCCAGCAAGTTTGGAGGTTTTGTGAGGGAGCTGGGACAGGATCTGGGTTTTTATAGGAGGTCTGAGCAAGGAGGTAGAGGCTAATGAAAAGCCCCAAATTCAAGGAATGTGGGGGCCTTTCAGTTGGGGCAACAATGGGATGTTTAAAGCTGGGATTAGGTGGATTGCCCTGCCTACACTTCAAAGGAGTTCACATATACCTGGGATTTTGACTGGAGTCTATATGGGCCTATGACAGTAGGGTGGGAGTCAATCCTTCATATTCCATCTTTAGATACATAAAATGATAGGGCTAAGGGAGGAGAGGCAAGTTCTTCATATAGGATCTTTGGATACTTAAAAAGAATTGGGCTGAGAGAGAAGTATCATGGAATTATGAGAACAATGAGAACAAAGCAGATTCCATCATTTTGAACTCTGGAGTATAAAAGATGGAGGGGCATAGTGGTCTTTTCTAACTATTTCCATCTGGCATGGGGGTGTCAAGGAGTTACTGGGGCTGCGGTCTTCAGGTCCAGGTCTGTGCTCTCTCCAGGGCCCTGTAAGCTAAGCCTCTGGTTGCCTGCAGTTATAGGATGGCCTTGACTTGGTCCCAGGTCTTGAGTGAGGGCAGTTATCCTGTTAGAGAGAAACTTGGAAACGCTGAGCTCAAGCAAAAGTCTGACAAGGTGGCAGGACAAGTTGATATGAGTCACATAGGAAAATACACCCTGGGAACAAGTCAGAAAAGTTCCATTTGGATGATGAGCCCATAACCAGTCAGAAACTAGGACTGGATTGGAGTAGTTAAGGACCTGGTGAGAGACCGTGATAATTTCCTATAAATAGCAGGTAACAAAGGCAAGAATGTAAATTCCTGTCCAGTTAGAAGTTAGACAGATGTGGATATTAGATGGACAAGCTTCGCAAATTGTTTCTATTGACCTCCTGGCTCTGGTTAATTTTGAAAGGGCAGGCACAAAGTGGCTGATGTGACATCATCTTCTCATTCTTTTCCACTTTGTCCTGGGATCTAGGTGCTTGTGGCTGAGATATGGGCTTTGAACTCAAGGCCTGAGCACTTTCCTTGAGCACTTCTGATCGAGGCTAGCATCCTACCACTTTGAGTCACAGGCAACATTTAGCATTTGGCTGGTTAATTTTTTGAGACAGCTTCCAGCCTGGCAGTTTGCAGATTAGTTGGGAGATAGAGTCTCAGAGGGATTTTTCTGCCCTGCCTGGCTTTGAACTGCAATCTTGGCCAAAAACCCTTCATTATTTCCAGTTAAAGCAAAAAGGAGATCCATGGGAACCAGTAGAGCTTAGGTGCATCCCGTCAAGAATTGATCAACAAATACTTGGCAGAACTCTGCAATGACAAAACTTAATAGATGGGATGAGAATTTGAGCATAGCTTGGCTTCCTGGAAAACCTGATAACCAAAGTGTATAAGAGGCTCTCCTGGCCTATACATGTTTCAATTGCATAACAACATATCTGGCTTTTTCAGATCAGACTGGGTAAAGTTTACAGAGAGTGTCCCACAAAAGTCTTAGTTTTTGTAAATGTAAAGCAGTCTTTTACCATTAATAAGCTGTGTGTGATGGAGTCAGGCAGGAGTCCAGTGTACTGTGGTGGAGGTGGGATGGTCCAGGCAGGATCTGGGCTAGGCTGCATCCCTCAGATGAATGATCAAATCTCCTGTTTAGTTGCTTACAAAATTATACACAGACTGCTTAAAGACACGACTTTAGATGAAAATAGAGAATGACATTCTAGTTTTAATGTTAAATCACAGCCAAAAATTACATACCAACTTTACTCATAAGCTGTCTTTTAAGGCATACTCATACCATCTCATACATACTCGAACTTTCTGAGGACAGAAACAGATACGTGGAACAAACAATTTAAGTCAATTCTTACCTCCTTACTGGTGTCAAAGTCAATGTTTAAAAAAGCAAGCTTATTGAAACTTCTAGCTTTTTCCAGTAAACAATCTTATTTTTTCAGGATTAGTTTATAACTATGAGTTATTTTTAGATATAACTGAATTTTTAATAGAATCAAATATAATTCTTACTATTATGCAGTATTTCACAAAAATCCACTGTAATGGACTTTCCCCAAGGTCAATTATTACATACTATCTCAAACACTATTATTATTACATTGCATATTGCATATAGTGTGAAGTGAAAGTAGTTTGGACCATTTCATAGAAATTCTAGGTGCTATTTAACATTATTAATTCACACCTGCGGTTTTAAACTAAGGAAAAAATATTTTAGAGTTAAAATCAAATATGAATATATAATGTGTCTCAATTAAACCAAAAATTCTGAGTTCATACAGACTAAATTATTTTCTTTCCACTAAAGAATTTGAAGTAATGCCATTGGAAATATTGAGGCAAGAAGTAGCAGACTTCAAATCACGTCAAACGACGTCTCTGTTATTCTGCTAACCCCTCCACTAAGAAGACCTCCCTGTTCCCAGTTGCCACAAAACTTCAAGCTTCTCTCTTCGAATTCAATTTGGAAAAATCCTAAATCACTGATTCTTTCTGCATTTTCTGTTATATGAAACAAAATATAGACAAAAAACAATTGAAATAAAATGCACACATATATTGAAGTCATCACAGATGGAAAAACAACCAACAAATAGAAACTTGCCCAACACCAAAAATATATTGTGCCCAGTTTATTTTTTAAACTACAAAACTTTCAAATACATGGTAATTTGAGTAGAGCTATAAGGATAACTGTCTCTCAAAAATAAGGTTGTGTTAATTTGTAATTAAATTTATCTGTATACACCTAATGCAGCAAATACCTTGAATGGATCAAATTGTTTCAAACGAATGTAACTGTATATGAAGTAAGATCTGCATATATTTAAATTAAAAATGTTACAGTATCAAATCAAAAAGGTCATGACATACTTAAAAATTCAGAAATGCATTTAGTACGTCCAAAATACTCATAATGAGAACTAAATACTACAGACTTAACAACAACAAAATATGCAAAGAATAGAATCTGAGAAGTGCACATGAGTGTACATAATTTAAAAGTACTCTAAATTAGACTGCTTATAGTAGACTGAATGTGGGTTATCTAAAGGAAAACATCAGCACATTTTATAAATGGATTTAAAAATCTCAGGAAAAAAGAGAATAGAAGAAGTTTCTGGAAAATATCATTTAAATAAAGGGTGGTCAAAATCTAGTACTGACAAAATTGCATACCTATTTATTTAGATCCAAAAAAGACCCAAGGTACTCGAGGTGATTTGAAATTTTGGCAAAGTAGTAGAATACAACTGTATTATGGATGCTGACTCTGGCATGGAATTCATTTCCTTTGATCTGACAAATGAATAAATCAAAGAACATAAGTTCTCCAACTAAATATCAAGATCTAACTAAACATATAACCATAAAAGTCATCATGCAAGCCATATTGCAACTGGTATAAAAGAAAAATAAGTCATACTGATTCCGTATTTATTGTAAATGTTTATTGTTTTCATAAATTAATTCCTTATTCTTGCATTTTTAAAACATTGTGTTAAATGATGTATATATTGATAACAAATTTTGGATGCCTCCTTAAATTTTGTTCAGAGTATAATATCTCACTTCAATTCCTAATCCATGAAATGATGTAGTTTATAAAACATGCGAATAACCACTGTTTATAATACACAAAATCTCATAAGCATGATTTCAGGAAGCATAGGATAACATTTGGATATCGTGGTCTCATGATTTATGAGGCCTATCTGCACGAGTATAGTTGTACCTAGATTCCTCAGCCTAAATTTAGCCACTGTTAATAAATGTTTATATCTTTATCTGTCACCCATCAGAGCTTAAACCTGTGTATAAATTCTAAGGAAAATCATAAGGTAAGAAGTTAGCTTTTCTGGATATAAAGTAAACAAAAAGCAGCATAGAGTAACTCATTGGTCTAAAGTCAACCTATTTCTATAAAACATGTAAATCATTTTCTTACATGAAAGGATTCACACTGACGTGTATAATTACAAGAAGAAAAACGATCAATATTCACAGTGGGACAAAAATACCGTAGGTGCCTACAAGACTGCACCTTTCTCTAGACACTGCATGTGATGTGAGCGGTTTGCAACCCTAGTGACTGTAGAAGATATTGGACCCTAAACAAAACTGACAATTGCATAAACCCAGTCCTCTATGATAGATTTAGCAAGACCTATCTTGGAGATTCTTGTTAAGGACATGATGAAAATTGTATAGTTCGGTTGTTATTATACATGTCACTCAGCCATTAACTATATTTAACATAGTTCCTTTTGCTCTAACATATTTTCTTGACACAGAAAACTGTTTTTTGTTTGTGAAAACTTGGCTGTTCAAAACATAGACATGGATTTTTAATCCTTTTGAAATTACTGTCTGCATAGTGTTCTATGAGATGAGCTTCTCTTTACCATATCATAGGAATAAACTTACTCTGATTCAAACTTGGACAGCAGCTAGCTCATTCTTTCTCCTAGAAAACCATTTATATAGACTTCCTTACAGGTAAACAGTCCGTAATTTACTTGCAAAAGTATGTCAGTGAGTCAAACCTAACTCAACCAAGTGATGTGAATTCCACTCTCATGCTTCCTTTATATTAAAAATTGTAAGAATTGTTCAGCACTGGGCATACTTTATAATGTGAAGTGTGACTCCTATTTTCCATAATGTGAATCAAGCAGTTGAATCAGTTTATTATGTGAAAGAGACTTTCAAATAGATTTGGACCTTGAAAATTGTCCTGGGTATGAATTTTTGGAGAAATATCCCTTTTCAAGGACAAAGGATTCATTTTTTTAATATTGTGCTGATACTGGGCTTTGAACTCCTGGCCTTGAGTTCTATCTGGGCTTTAATTCTCAATGTTTGCTCCATACCACCTGGGCCACAACTTCACTTTTTCCTTTTACCACAATTGGAGAAAAGAATCTCTTAGGTTTGTCTACTTGGAATAACTTTGAATTGCAATTGTCAAATTTGAGCCTACCCAGTATCTAGGTGTAAGCCACTGGTGCTCTGCTAGAACTCACCTTTTTTTATTCAGTAGACCGGCTGGCAAGAGGCAAGATTAGAACTCCACGTGGCTGGGAAAGGCCTGGGAATGACAGAGAGTTGGGAAAGAGAGAGGAAAGAGCCAGAAAAGGGCAGAGAGAGCAGAGAGAGAGCAGAGAGAGCTAGAAAAGAGCAGTGAAAGAGCTAGGTAGCAGAGAGAGCTAGAATAGAACAGAGAGATCTAGAACTCACTTCTTAAGAATAAATAATCACAAAAGAGGAGAAAGAAATATTTTTCAATTATTTATGTGTCATGTGATGAACCACATCACTTGCTAATGGAAAAGAAAAAGAGAGAAGATAGAGATGAATATGGAGGAGAGAGACACAAAGAAAGAAGGGAAGGCTGGGAAATGAGGGGAGGGGAGTGGAAGGGAGGATATGAAAGGAGGGGGTAGCTGAGTGGTATTGTCTACTCCTCACTAAGTTATTGTTGGGCAATCAGTACCTTTGCATTTATGTAGACAAAGCTTTCTATATGTGGTAGTAGTAAGCTGAGATATTAAATAAAAATTTACAGGTAACAACCTGTTAGTGTGCTTCCTCCTGCACCAAGGTAGCCACAGTTAGGTTACTATTACAGAGAAGGCAAGAGTAAGCAGTTTAAGTGATTCTGCGAAACAATAATTGACATGCCAGGAATGCTTCCTCGTATGATGAAGTCAAGCATCACTCTGCTCCAGTCTTCCTCTGAGCAAGAATAGAAGAAACAGAAAAGGAAGGAGATACATGAATAATGATCATCTCTCTGTTTATCCTCTTCCCTTGGCTTCTCAAACAATAAAGCTAAAGGAGACAATCTGAACTAGTGGGGAAAAAGGGGGAAAAGTTCAGTCTAACTTATTGTGAAACTTTTAAAAAAATTGGAGCAGCATTTCAAATACTGAAATAAAACTTTTAAAATTATTAATAAAAGTAACTCTAAATTTATTAAAAATTTATAAGACTACAGGGCTCAATAAATAGTGTTATCTGCATAATTAAAACTCACTGCTGCTTCTATCATCAGAAATTGAAGGTCATCCAATACTAGGTAAATTACTCTTGATATTCACTTAATCTGTGTGAATATAATGCAGAAAATATGACTTTAAATTTAGACTGCTAAAGTAATGTGATGGAAATTCATGATGGAACCATAATGCTAAAAGCATAGAAATTATTTCCCTTCCATCTTAAAAGTGTAGAGAAAAAAAGAGCACTATTGGATGGCCCTGAAGGTCAAATTCTAAATTTAGGAGAGAAGGTGAATAGTAAAGGAGACTTATCTTGGCCATTCAGACATAAGAAATGTGGAGAGAAATATACACATTTATGTAGGTCTAACATGTAACAGTGGATGTGGCAAGCCCATAGCCAAATGCCAAAGGTAGAGATATTTAACAAAATACCATGAAGTTAAAACAAGTCTTAAAAGGTGATCTGGGCTTGAAAGGAGCAGGGCAGAATAATGGAGAGGGAAATGGTGGACTAATATAGTCAATGTACATATAGCACTCAATGTAATATGTGAGAATATAAGTAGGATACTTGAAGGGATAGGAGGGGTTGGGGTAAGGGAAGGAAGAAAAATGGAAAGTTTGACAATGATCCAGATGCACTATACATTGAAATGCACATACACTTTATTCAACACGGACATGATGAAGTGAAACCCCTTTGCACAACTAGGTAAAAATAAATTTTTTGAAGTTTTATTATTAAGATAACAGAAGCATAAACCTTTAAGGATAAATAAGAGGATAGCATTAACATATTTTTGAGGCTTGTGTTCCTTTCAATATACAAATTTTAATAAGTGTCAAGTCTTCTGCAAATGTAAATTTTATTTTGCCAATTCTTTTTGCAAATTGCTTAAACTGGAGAGTACCAAATTCCAACATCCCTCCATTCAATTAAAAAAATTCTTATAGACCTTTAGGTTTCTCAGTTGTTCCTAAATATCGTAATGTCATGCATTGGAACTAATTTCATTTCATAGTTCAATTTAAATTTTAAATGACTAAATTCTTTTAAAATCATCTCACTCAGGCAAAAATATGGATAAATAACTGATGTGGACAGAATCAGAATTATTCAGAAGGTTGTAAATGGATGTTTACCTAGTTTTCTCTCTGCTGGGTCATAGAATACAGAATGTCTCCTAATTGGAAAAAGTTAGCCTTCCCAGGTTTTCTGTATATAAACAAGACATCAACATTTCGTTATTAGAGGATTATTCATGATGAGCTATATGTTGATTAATAATGACTGAGCATGTCAGAAAGTTGAGGGAAAACCATCTACACATCACTGAGGTTCTGAATTGTGCTTCAATAAGTGTTCTGAAAACTCCCCTTGAGAAAACTCGCAGCTGCATTTCTTAAAAGTCCCTGGGTTTGAATAAATATCTTAGGGTTCATTTCCCTAACATCACCTTATCTGACCTTTTCTGCTTGACTCAGACATATACTAGATATTGAAAATTGTTTCTAACACATTTATAAGATTATTTCTTTGTTGCTTTGGATATCCTTCCCCCACAGTATAGCCCCTGCTTTCACTGTATTTAATGTCGGAATAATTTGTGGAGGGGAAGGGGAAAAACAAATCGTTTAAATAGGGATATAGGTGGACCCATTGCAACAATGAGATGTACAAGTCATTATGTCGAAAAATGAACTTTACAATTTACCACAGCTAAGATATGGAACCAACCCAGATGCCCCTCAGTAGATGAATGGATCAAGCAAATGTGGTATGTATACACAATGGAATTCTATACTTCCATCAGAAAGAATGACATTGCACCATTTGTTAGGAAATTGAAAAATTTGGAAAAAATTATATTAAGTGAAGTAAGCCAGGCCCAAAGAAACATAGGTCCCATGGTTTCCCTTATTTGTAATATCTAGTATATGTGAGTCAAGCTGAAAAGGTCAGATAATGTGATGTCAGGAAAATGAACCCTTAGTTGTGTATTTTAATGTTTTTTTTCTTTCATGCATGTGTTTCTAACGCATTTATAAGATTATCTCTTTGTTGCTTTGTATAACCCTCCCCCACTGTATAACCCCTGCTTTCACTATATTTGATGTCAGTATAACTTGTGGAGGAGATGGGGAAAAACCAGTTGTTTAAGGATACAGGTGGACCTGTTGCAACAATGAGAAGTACAAGTTGTCATGTCCAAAACTAGCTTTACAAAGTCGGTGCGGGGGAGGGAGGGAAAGGGGGGGAAGGAGAAGGATTGGGATTGGGGGGAGGGGGGAGGTTGGGAAGGGATGTGAAGGGTAAACAATGGAGGAGGCTGCAATGCTTGGTAAGAAATGTACGCATTATCCTGCCTACGTAATTGTAACTCCTCTATACAGTATGTTCACAAATAAAATAATATTAAATTAAAAAAAAAAGAGTTGTTACTTTAAGCTTCCTTTAGGTTTATGCTAACATCCATCACCTTACTTTTAATCTGTGTATATCTTTATATTCACTAATGTTAGTTTCTGTCTTTTAATTTGTATATTTGGACAATTTACATTTAAAGTGGTTATTGATATAGTTGGGTTAATACCTGTCATATTTGCAACCATTTTGTATTTACTTCATTTGTTCTTTCTTTATTGAAAAAAAAATCTTCCCTTCTCCCATCCATTGTAACACTGCTGCCATTCATTTCACTTAATACCCTATACCTTTATTTGATTATGTTGAATAAATAATTATTTATTTAATAAGAAAAAAAAAGAAAAATGAACTTTACAACTTTGGTGCGGGGGTGGGGAGTAGCCAGGAGGATTGGGTAGGGGGGCGGAGGGAGGATGGAAGGGATGGGAAGGCAAAACAAAAGAGGCTACAATGCTTGATAAGAAATGTACTCATTATCTTGCCCATGTAATTGTAACCCCTCTGTACAGCATTTTCACTATAATAAAAAAAAGTCTCATAATAGTATGGAGTGCCATACTATTAAATGATGCTGTATTAGCTCCTTGTTATAACTTGCAGACCGGTCTTGGTGATGAAATTTGTGCTTTTCAAAATTGCTGTCCCAATTCCACCTACAAACTTCAGACAAAATTTATTTGAAAAATTTGAATCTGTTGATAGTGCATATACTATTATTTTTCATTACAAACATAGAATGCAGTAAAAAATTTCATAGCAATTACACTGCACTAGCTTGTGGGCAGATTCTTATGTAAATAATTTACTGTGTTCATGTAGAGAATTTTAATATCCAAAGTTTTAATATACCTCTGGTCCTAAAACCAATACCTTACTGATATTGAGTGACAAATACAACTTCTTATAAGTACAGAAGTTTTCCTTGTATCTATCTATCTGTCTGTCTGTCTGTGTATCTATCTATCTATCTATCTATCTATCTATCTATCTATCTATCTATCTATCTATCTATCTATCTATCTATCTATATGTGTGTATACATAAAATATAATGTACTGAAATGTTACAATTACATAAGGAAGGTAATGAGTTCATTTCTTTCTTTTTATTGTGAAAATACTGTATAGAGGAGTTACAATGACATGAGCAAGACAATGAGTACATTTTTTCAAGCATTGTTGCCCCCTCCTTTGTTTCCCCTTCCTATCCCTTCCCACACCCTCCTGCAACCCCCACCTGATCCTCCCCCCACCCCGACCAAAGTTGTAAAGTTCGTTTTTTGACATAAAGAATTGTATATCTCATTGTTGCACTGGGTCAAACTGTATCCTTATTTAAACAATTTTTTTTTCCCTTCCCCTCCACAAATTATACCAACATCAAGTACAATGAAAGCAGGGTTTATACCATAGGGGAGGGACATACAAAGCAACAAAGGAATCATCTTATAAATATGTTAGAAAAAATCCCATGAAAGAAAAAAAAAACCATTTAAATACTTATCCTTGGGTTCATTTCCCTATCATCAACTTCTCTGACCTTTTCTGTTTGACTCAGACATACACTTGTTATTGCAAACAAGATCACACTACAGCTACCAGCACAACTATATTTATTGCAGCATTTTTTACCATAGCTAAGATATAAGCACATTTTTATTGAGCACTGTTACCCCTCCTTTGTTTTTCCCCTACCATCTCTTTCTTTCACACCTCTCTAACTCCCCCATTCACTCACCCCCCGCTGATAGAGGGTCTTGTACATCTCATTGTTACAATGCCTCAACCTGTATTCTTTCCTTATATCTTAATTGAAGTAATGCTGGCTTGATTTATGCGGATTCTACTTGTGTAGACACACCTAAAATCACTCACCAATCCAAGAACACATAAATGAAACATCATTCTTTGTCAGTTCGTATAATTTTATTCTACACATTTATTGACTGGTTACAAATTATTTTCAAACTTTAATACATTAAAAATACTTTCTTTTTTTCTTTATTTTCTTGACCAGGAAATCAGCAAGAACTCAGTCAGCATTTCTCACATAGGGCTTTTCACGTGGGCTGCTTAAATGTATATGTAGAATCCAGTCTTCTGAGGACTCACTGTTTTGCTTAGGAATTGATGCTGCCTGTTGGAAGCATCAAGTAAGCTCAAGGAACCTCAAGGAAGCATGCCATTTAAAGCCTTATAACTCTATTCTTTACCAGGGTATTCTCCTGATGCTTTGGTTGTTGAGAGTGTCTACAAGAGCAAGCATTCTGTGAGGAGCAGGGAGACACCATATGACTTATACTTACTGAGATTTCCGAGTGACTTGCTATCACTTGTACTTCATTTTACCAGTCAAATCTCTCAAAAACCACCCGATTTAAGAAATAAGAGGAGTGGTAAAAAACTCTTAGGGACAAATACATCTTCAACATATATTGTTCCAAGCATTCCGTGTAAGGCATATTCAACAACTAGTAAAACTTGTGTTGGCTCTACCTAGGTGTCTTTCTCCATGTGTGCATGTATACATGTGTATATGTATGCGTGTGAATAGTAACATACATGTATACATATATAAGAGCATATACACACATATATGCATATATAAGTAAATATACACATATAACTATATGTGCATATATCAGTTGTTCAGTGATTTACTCTCTAGTTACCAGCAAGTTCTCATTCTCACAAAGTGTACAAGATAAATTGCTCTGAGGATCTGTGCTCTATGATGTGCATCCGTTGTACTCACTTCGCCCATTCCTTTGTTTTTCATCCCTGTGAACAATTTCTGTCTACTTTCCATAAGATAGCTTTGTTTTCATTACAGGAAGTTACTAACTGATAATAAAAGAAAAAGATTGTTAAAAAAAGTACTTTTAGGTTACATGTTAAAAGTATCTTATTTATCCCAATGATTCCTATGAGATAAAATTTATATAAATAGTAGTAAAAGTGAGATCTGGTGTTTTGCCATTTAGAATAGCAAAGAATAATATCACGTCCTTTTATAACTTTTAAAGAATGCAAAAGTAACTGATGGTCACTATCATGTTGCCACAAAACCCGTGGATCCATAAGGATAATAGTAGACAAGCAGAAATTCTATGTTGCAGACATGGAGCATGAAAAAAAGAGGAAATGAGAGAAAGTGAAAGAGAGAGAAAAATATCATAATACTTAAAGTGCATAACACATAAACAAGAGAAGTATGAGAATATTCATATTTGATGTATTATAACCCATCAACATGAAATATGTTATTTTGATAAAAAATAAAAATGACGCAGAAGAAATTATAAATGGAAAAACAATCTTCACAGAAGCAAATTCTCAGAGATATTTCATGACTTTGTAAAGGATAAAGTGGCTGAATGTTAGTATAAATTTAGAAGTACGACAATTCACAAAAATATAAAAAGATATTCATATTTTTCATTATAAAACCCAAAGCAGAAAGCAAATATTGTTTAGATGATTTTTTTAAAAACACAGTTTCTCAGGTGTGGGGAAGGTGGCTCAGTGTTAGAGGGCTGGGCTTCCATGCATGAGGTCCTGGATTTGGTTCCTCAGCACAACATAAGCAGAAAAAAGATGGAAGAGGTGCCGTGCCTCAAGTGGTAGCGCTAGCTTTGAGCTGAGGGACAGAACCCAGGCCCCATGACCAACAAAATCAACAAAACAAAACAAAACACAATCTCTCACTTTTGTGACCTCAACTCAGCAATACCGCTGTGTCAGCCTAGGGCTAAATTTTAGGTGTTTACATTTATCAACACTCCTGATTCAGATTCTATTTGTTCATTTTTAAATAAATATTTTGTTCTTAATTTTCCTCTTTGTAAATTCACATGCACATATAAAAATTGGTATGTACATCACAGTAACCTTCTCAATGATGACCTCCTAAAGATTACTTACAAAAAGTTGTACTATATTACATCAAGTAAAAATGAAACCAATAATTAAATATTAAAAATTAAAAACATAATAAAACCAACCAATTACCAGTGTTTTCAGCCTTTGAAGTATACTGCATATTAGATTTTACTATTTTCTCATATTCCTGTAAATTTAACTCTGGCTAAGTTTATGATGTTCAAAAAGAGTTTTATAGAATATGAGTAGTCTTTAAAATTAGCCACTAAGATTACCATTTATTGCTCTTCTCATCATTTGTTTATGGCTTATATCATCATTTGTTAGGAATCCCTAAAGTTTTAAAAGAAACTGTGTAGTTAAAGTCTTAACTCTTCACTCTGCTTCTTTACAAAAAGACTTTGCAACTTCTCATTAATAAGGTTTCTATAAACTCTGAAATGTACATATATAGTAGTATATATCTGATACCATAAATCTTAAATACTTTGTAGAAAAGTTTATACCTGCCAAACAGTCCTAATTTTGGCATATATAAACAAATTCCCAACATTAAACATATTTAAAACATTAAAAATTTTAACAAACCTTAACACTTGCTGCAGTGTTCATTATGACAGGTGCCTTGAATAGAATAATTGAATTCCTCCTCCTACAAATCTCTTGAACAACAAATATCTGGAATTATTTTGTTTTTGACATATCAATTTAGACTTTACACTTATATGTGTGTTTATGTATGAAATATTTGGTTCTAAAATTTCATGACAATTGTTTTCAACTTACTTTTTGTTGAATTGTCTAGTTTAATAAAATCAATTACACTTTTTATATAAAAATGTTCTGTGCTCAATTCAGCATCACATACACTAACATTGGAATGATTCAGAGAAGATTATCATGGCCCCTGCACTGGGATAACTTGCAAATTCCTGGATCAATCCATATTTTTACAACAACAGATGCTGGAGGACATGTGCCCACCCTGGAATCGTACGGCATTGTCGGTGGGAGTGTAAACTGTTCAACAACTTGGGAAAGCAGTCTGGAGGTTCCTCAAAAGACTACATAAAGATCCTGTATGACCCAACAATACTATTTTTGGGGATTTAACCAAATGATCACAAACAAGAACATACTAATACTACCAGCACAACTATGTTTATTGCCGCATTATTCACTATAGCTAAGATATGAAATCAACCCAGATGCCCCTCAGTAGATGAATGGATCAAGAAAATGTGTTATATATACACAATGGAATTCTATGCCTCCATCAGTAAGAATGACATCGCCCATTTTGTTAGGAAATGGAAAGACTTGGAAAAAAAAAACTTTATTAAGTGAAGTAAGCCAAGTCCAAAGAAACATAGGTCCCATGGTTTCCCTTATTTTCAATAATGAATATATGTCTGGGATAAGCAGAAAAGGTCAAAATCTATGTGCATACGAAGAGATAAGATGATTAAGGGAAATGAACACCAAGATAAGGACACAAGTGGTTTTTTTGTTTTTTTTGTTTGTTTCTTGCTATTGTTTCTAACGTACTTATAATGTGCTATGTGATTTTTTGGTTTCTTTATATGTTCCTCCTCCACGCTATAACCCCTGTTTTCATTGTATTTGAAGTTGATTCCCCTACATCTTGTATGTACGTTTCTCTAATTTGGAGAGGGGAAGGGGAAAAATGCTCAAATAAGGATACAGTTTGACCCATTGTAACAAGGAGATATGCACAAGACACTATGTTGAAAAATGAACTTTAAAATTTAGGTGGGGAGAAAAGGGGAGGGGAGCATAATTCTGGATGTGGGAGGGAAGGGATGGTAGGGGAAATATGAAGGAGGACATAACAATGCTTATTAGGTAATGTACGAATTACCTTGCTCATGTAAATATAACCCCAATATTCAATATGAATATTGAATTGAGAGAGTAAGAGAATGGAGCAAATATGAATAAATGTGCATGTACGTGTTACCTCATGCATGCCCCCACACACATATGCATGTGTGTTGGCGTTCTCAGAGTTTGAAATCAGGGTTTCAAGGTCTTGCTAGGCCTTTCCTCTCTAGATTGTTGAGCTACAATATGAGCTACATCTCCATTGATGGCTCTTTGCTAGCTCATTAAAAAATTTGAAAAATAATTTCATGATTTTTTTGCCCTGATTGGCTTCCAACTGTTATCCAGAGATCTCAGGCTCCTGAGTAAATATCCCGAGTAGATAGGATTACAGGTGTGACCAACCAATACAAGGCTTTCAGAATAATTTTAAAAAATGAAGAAAATTTACTTCATGGGGATCTGTTTTATCATCTACTACTTTGAAAGCATTTAGGAGTGATTATCGGTGAATTTATTTCTTTTTTGGATTCTTAAAAGACAGTAATGGATGATACTTAAAATTTTCAGTACTTTTTAAAAAGGATAATGGAACCGTGAGACAGAAGAAATTTGCCTCTATTTGGACCTCAATTTATCGGCTCAGCTCTGTGCATGATAACCCAATGTCACCAACACAGTCTGTGTTGAAGACAAAATGTGACAGAAAACAATCACCATGGGCAATATTTTGTATGCTATTATTTCTTGGACAATATGACTATTGAATTGAGAGAGTAAGAAAATGTAGAGATTTTACCTACCTTTTTTGTATTGCTGAAAGACCTTTGGAAACTGACTCATTTCCTTCCTCACCGTGTGTCTTTGGGCCATGCACTTACTGCCTTTAATTACAATTTTTCTCAACACTAATATGGTAATAACATTAGTTTTATAACAAATGTTATCTTAAGAATTTAGAAACAATAAACTCGTGAAATACTTAAAATAAACTTCTATGAATGAGCTTTGAGTTGAGCCAAGAGATTTTTAAATACTAAATAGAATACAACAAATATTAGAGAAACCATTACATGCAGTGAGCAACCAGAAGTAATGTTATCTATTGACCATACTCTGCTTCCAAGGAAGACAGGTGGATAAATTCTCATGCTGTAAATCAAACTGGTTATCTTATATTTTGGTAGTGTAAAAATATCAGGGAGAGAATCATCAAGGAATGTTGTAGACTGAGCTGAAGACCATATGAAGATGTGCAAAACTGATAAAACATAAAAGTATCTGAACAGTATATTGTGTTTTACATCATTTAAGTTACATCGTAAAGATAAGGAAGACCGAAAAGAATGAAGTGTCTTTTTGATATTCTATCATATGTCCTTATAAAGATGAACTCTTTCCTCATTCTTGTAGAGGCATCATAAGATGAGAGGAACTGTATTTTTGTTTGCTTTTTTCCATTTATTCTTCATTTTGAAATCTGAACTACATGAGATAGAAGTAAACCAAAGGAAATTATTCACACAGGTTTAGAGAGAACAATCAACGTAAAATAAATAAAACACATATAGCCTTGTAAAAGGTCTACCTAAATTAATTTATAAAGTCTCAAGCATAAACAGAAAATAATTTAAGCAGTATCATGTTATTGAAATTGAAAAATGTTAGGAATTTAATTTTTTTCCTTTCTACTACCTTGAATTAATTAACTTTGTATAGAGAGATTAAAGATGAGATTAACAAGAAACTTGATTAAAAATGGACAAAAGTTCTGAATAGACATGTTTTCCAAAAAGCCCTGAATATCGCAAGTCGATTTACAAAGTTGTGTTTAATAAAACTTCTATGCTGGCTTAATGCTTTGTGAACAGAAGTCATTAGAGAAATGCAATTTAAAATTACAATGATACAACTTCATAACTATTATAACTCTTATCAAAAAAAAAAAAAAAACGAAGGAACCAGATGTTGTGGTATAGGCTTGTAATTACAAGCATTTAGGAGTTTGGAGTAAAAGGATTTGAGTCTAAGTCCAGTCTTGGCTATTGCACACAGTAAAAACCTTCCCTTTAAAAAACTCAAAATATAATAATGTTGTCTGGTGAGAGTGTGGAGAAAAGGAAATTTTCTACACTTGTGGTCAAAATACAGGTTAGAATTCTCCTTGTAGAAAGTAGTATGCCGTTTTCTAAAGAAAAGTTGAAATATCATCTGACCCACCAATCATGTGATTATTTCTCTCTGGGTAACTCATAAACATATCTGTAGTTCATTGTTATTCACATTATTCACAAAAACAGCCAAGATATAAATCGAAGTTCAGTGTTCAACTACAGATTAATAAAGCAACTGTGTGCATGCACAAATATATATTTCTGTTTCATCCTTAAAATAGCAAGAGACTTCTCCCATTAGCCAAAACTTAAAATGACCTCAAAGATCTATTCTATATGAGGAAAAATGTTGTCTTCTGATTTTTGTACACACACACACACACACACACACACACACACACACACACACACACACAAACCAACCTCAAACATTAAGGGAGAATTTTTTTTAAGTGAAGCAAAGTGGAATTTCTGAGGCATTTAGTTCACAATGTAGAAGATAGTAGATATACATGATGATGAATAATACAGTTGTAAAGTATGACATGAGGATATAGGGGACAACACTAGTCTTACATAGGAATGAAGCTAAGTAAGTAGGAGTTGTTCTTCCTAGTAGGGTTTGCTCTTTTAGATGTTCTTTCTTCAGTAAAGGATAAGAAGAACATTTTTAAAAATATATCTGCTTATTTGCAGAAATAATAACAAACAATATAGCAATAATGTTGGATGCTCAACATAGAATAAAATGTCAAATTAAAATACATGAGATTATCCTTGATGTTAACTAATTAATACAAATATGGAAAACCATGGGACTTATGTTTCGTTAAGTCTCGCTTATTTCACTTAATATGATTTTTCCCAAGAACTTCCATTTCGTTGCAAATGAGGTGGTATCAGTTTTCTGATGAAAGGATAGTATTCCATGTGTGCGTGTGCATCTCATTTTCTTGATCCATTTATCTACTGAGGGGCATCTGGGTTGATTCCATATCTTACCTATAGTAAATAATACTGTGATAAACATAATTGTTCTGGTAGCTTTAGTGTGGCCTTGTTTGTGGTCACCTGGTTAAAAATGGGATTAGTGGGTAATAGGGGAGCATTATTGTGTATATAAAGGATAAATTTAGTAGATGAGCAGAATAGCTCTATAACTATATACATTTGACCATATAAGGTGATTCTAAGTGAAATGAATTCCAAGATATGTTCTTTGTTTTTATTGTTCTTAATATACTATGTGATTCTTTTTCATCCTTTTGTGTTTTCCCCAACTATGGTTTATACCCTGTAGCCACTGTATTGGATTTTTATACCCTGGGTATTGTAAATATGTTTATCTGAACTAGGGAAGGAAAAGGGAAAAATGGTGAGACAAAGGACAAAGGAGTAACCTATGCAACAGTGAAATACACAAGACAACATGTTGGAAATAATCTTGGAGGGGCCGTTTGGAGGGAAGAAGGAGAAAAATGGGTGAAGGGGTAACAAGTTAGAAAAGAAATGAACCCATTACCTTATTTATGTAACTATAACCCTTCTGTACACTAAATTGACACTAAAATTTCAGTAAAATATAGGATATGGTACTGGGGAAAATACTGTACTATACAAAGATTAGAACAGCTGTGGAGAGCAGTAATTTTAATTTAACATAGCAAGTAATAAACTAGCATACAGATTTTCAGCCTCATATCAGTCATTAAAAAGGGAAAACAAAATACACAATCAGCAAACCAATAGAGATAAAATAGAAAACTAAACAATTAAGACAAAACTTGGACCCAAAATAACAAATGACACAATTAGGAAACCAATAACAAGCTGGTAAGTTTAAAAATATTACCCATAATTTTATTAAATGTTGTTTACATCACAATTTGTTAGAACTATGGTTAAAATCACAGTTTAGTACTATATCATTTTAATAATAGATTACTTATTATTGATTTCTTAATGTATATTTAATATATAATTTTACTTTTAGCTGCTACAGAAAAGAAGAAAGTGAAACTAGTTTCAATAATATATTTCATGCATAGTGAAATTGACAAACATTAGAATATAAACAAATAATGTATCATTACTGCTTTAATTCTGGGAATTATTGTAATAATTCAAAGTGCATTCTACACTTAGCACTCATCTTAACATCAAATAATAAGTTATTGCACATGACTCGGTATCAGGTGGAAAGGTTCAGCACTGTGGGAAAATTTACACCACACAGTACATGAGGGTATGATTCCTCTCATCTAGTTTAAATTATGGAAATTTGATTTCTACATGCATGTTAAATTCCTGTGTAGGTGACATCTATAAAATTACATACAATTATGTACAAGAGGAGTATTTCAGATGACACATAAAAGTCATATTCATTAGTTAAATTTTTATTATTCTGTACCAAATAAATATTTATAAAGAGACTGAATTTCTGAGTAGATGGTGTATGTGTGCCAGATTACACGTATTGAGGCTTACTTTATATTTCTAACATTGTTTCTACAATTGAATTTAATTTTCCATAATGGGTTAAGTATATTATATTGGATATATGAAAGTAAACTGAATGTTTATTCCATTGATCCTTTGCCAGTTGTCTAATCCCAATATAAATTATCCATGTGTTGGAAGTAATGAAAATAACAATGGATATAAGCAAGATAAATCATTATGTAGTAGACAATTATTTTCACCTTTATTTTGATAGTTGGTCCTCTTTTACACAACAGAATATTCTTGGGGAAATGTGCTCCAGGCTGACCACAACTGTAGAATATTATGGTTTGATCTATCATAAAATAAGGAAGGAAGGGGAACCTTCCTTCCAAAAGTCTGCTCCAAGGGATGTGATCAGTTTTATGGTGGAGACTTGGAAATGAACATTTTTCACAGTCAACCCTGAAAAGCCAATTTGATAGACCATTTCTGTATGTGGTTATATAGAAGTATTTATGGCTTTGCAAGTATGCCAGATTCCCTCGTTTTGAGAAAATTAAAACAGGAATTCAGTCAGCTGTTCTTTGTATCTTTAGGAGAAAAACCCATTGAATATAGGTCAAGGGATCACTGGGGCCCAAAGAAGCTAATACTTTGAATAGTAATCCTAGACCTCTAAAAGAAAACAAATAAAGAAAACAAACAAAAAACTCCAGTAAGCACAGCTAGTCAGGGCTGCTATCACAGATGACATGAAGTCAGGCAAGAAATAGAAGCTGAGAGTCATTTAGCTAATAACTAATATAATTTTTATGAGGCAGACTGCAATGAGACTCCAGAGAGAGGGTCATAAAGACTGATGAGAGAGACTGAAAATGGTCATATGAAGATTGGAAAGTAGAATTTCTTCTAGAACTAATAAATCTTATAAAGCTTGTGTATGAAAGAACAAGACAGCAGACCAAATTCCAGAAATGCACAATTTCTTAGATGTCAGCTTAGTGAATTATCAATGGAAATCTTTGAAATCTTAAATATTTGACTACATGTGGAAGAAGGACAACTGCTGAAGAGAAAGAAAATGTCATCAATCTGTTAGGAGGTCCAATATCACATTAGGAAGTAATCAAGCAATGATTTGTAATAAAAAGAGAAAAAAATTATTCCAAATGAGGGATTCATTTGTTTTGTGTAATAGTTCTTGATGTAGGTGCTAGCAATTTAACATACAATTGATCTAGTCCCACAGCTGAGTTCATATTGACTGCAGTAATCCTACATGAAGGAAAAGAGAAAATTTACAAATGTCTGATGAAATGAGTTGAGGTTGAAGTATCCTAATAGTGATATCTGAGGTTTAGACAAAGGTGAAGAGGTGGATTTTCTTTTCTAAAAATACCCCATTTTCAGCCTGGTGCCAGTGGATCACAGCTGTAATCCTAGCTACTCAGGAAGCTGAGATTTGAGAACTGCGGTCTAAAGACAGCCTGGGCAGGAAAGTCCCTGAGACTTGTGTCTCCATATAACAATCAGAAAATCAGAAGTGGCACTGTGGCTCAAGAGGTAGAGCACTCACCTTGAGTTGAAGAGCTCAGGGACAGTGCCCAAGCCCAGACTTCAAGCCCCTTGACCAACAACAAAAAACCTCCCTTTTCTTGGACTACCTACATCTTTTCCTAACATTCAACAAAGAAGCCATTTTATAACCCACTACATTTAATTCCTATCCTAGCTACTGCAAGTAGAATGATTTGGTATCTTATGTCAAAAGGTTCGTATTTGTGGAAACAAACCCAGCAGTGGTAACTTTTTACCATTCCTTGAACTGTGGGCCTCGGCCCTGAACATGGTTATGCTAGTAGCTTTCATGTGAGCTTGTTTGTTATTTATTGGATTACTGCCCATGAAGGAATTACTGGGTCTTAAGGGAAATCTATATTTAGTCTTTTTAGAAAACTCCGTACTGTATTCCACAGTGGTTGAGCAAATTTAATTTCCCTTTAACAGTGTAATAGAGTTCCCAATTGGCTACATCCATGCCAGCATTTGCTATTGTTTGTTTTCTTGATAATGGCCATTCTAACTGGGACTAGTTAGAATCTGTCTTGTTTAATTGTAGATTTGTGGGTATCTTCTAGCTATCATAAATGAATGAATCCATGAAACCTATATTGATCTGAGTCTGCATTTCGTTCTCTATGCTCTTAGTATAATTTTCCCAAGCATTTCATTTTCCTTAAGACTGGTGAAAGGTCATCCTTTCTGATGGGTGAATAGAATTTCAGTGTGTGTGTGTGTGTGTGTGTGTGTGTAAGATGACTAAAGGCCCATGAGTTCACTTGAAAGCCTTCTGTTTCGTCAGTAATTTTGTAATTCCATATTAAATTTGGATTGCTTTCTCTACTACATTGAATAATATTGTTGGGATTTTGATGAGTATTGCATTGTCAATTGCTTGGGGGCAGTATTGCGGTTTCATCATGTTAATTCTGCCAACCAGAAACATTAAAAGCTTTTACATTTGTTTGAAACTCCTTCAATTCCCCTTTTTATATTTTTAAAGTTTTCAGAGAAGAGGACTTTCACATTTTTAGTTAAAGTAATTACTTTCTAGTTTTGTTGTTGTTGTTGTTGTTTTGTTTAGATTTGATTTAATTTTGAGGCTAATACATATGAGGTTGTTTTTTAGATTTCAGCACAGATCTTTCCATTGTTGGTAACACAGAAAAACTACTGATTCTTGTGTGTTTTATACCCTGCTACATTGCTGAAATTTAGCATCACCTTTACTACTTGAGGGAGGAAGCTATAGGGTCCTTTAAATGCAGAATCATTTCATCTGTAAAAAGGGATAATTTTACTTCTTTCCTATTTGCATCCCATTTATGTTTTTCTCTTGCATATTGCTCTTGCTAGAAAGTCCACTACCATATTGAAGTGTAGTAGAGAGAATGGACATCCTTTTGTCATTCCTGATTTTAATGTGTTCATGCTTCCACCGATAGGTAAATGCTAATTATCTCTGTCATATACATGCTCTGTATTATATTGAGGAATGTTCCATGTATTCCTAGCTTCTAAGACCTTTTAATCATAAAGTGGAATTGGAGCTTGTTCAATGCTATTTCTACATCCCTATAGACAATCATGTGTTTCTTGTCCCTTCTTCTGCTGATGGTTTGTATGATGTTTATTGACAAGAATATTGAATCCTAATGTATCCTAGGATGAATTTTATTTGATTATAAAATATGACTTTTTTGTTAGCTGCTGAAATTGGCTGGTGAGAATATTATTGAGAAGTTCTTCATCATTGCTTGTCAAACAGTTCGGTTCATAATTCTCCTTCTTTGGTGAGTCCCTATGTTATTTGGGGAAGAGTCTAATTCTAGCTTCATAGAATGTGTTTGATAATTTCATTTCCCTTTCTATTCCATTGAAGAGCTAGATCTGAGTGTTGTAAGTTCTTTGCAGGCCTTAATTTCATGATAAATTCATTGAGTCCTAGATTTTTCTGGAATGGGAAGTGATTTATTGACATTTCATTTTCATTTCTTCTTATGTGTCACTTCTTGTTTCAGATTGAGTATAGAAAAGCATCAATTTTTCCAGGATTCTTCAGGTGATTGGCATAAGGTTTTCAATGTTCTCTCTTATAACCTTCTCAATTTTGCTTATATCTGTTGTTTTGTCTCATTTTTGTCTCTAATTTTCTCTATTTGGATGAGTTCTTTTATTGTTTTTGTATTTTTTATGAAGGTGAGATACAGAAGGGTGGGTTACAGTTACATAAGTAATTACTGCATTTTTAACAGTGTTACCCCTTCCCCATATTTTCCTGCTTCCCCCAACCCTGACACCCCACTCCCACAAAGTTGTAAAGTTCATTTCTAACACAGTGTCTAGTGAATATCATCGTTGCTTTGGTTAATCTTTGCCCCACGATTTCTGTGATTTCCCTTCCCTTCCCCAAATCAGATTCACATGTGTAAAACAAAGGGTAAAGAAATCAAAATCAGTGACTCAAGGGAATAAACCAAAGGGTAAAAAATACATAGAAATAGCTAAAAACAGTTCACTATACAATCATCTTTTATCCATTTCTTGGAGCTCATTTCCAAATGAGTGAAAACATGTAGCCTATGATTTTTTGTGTCTGGATTATTTGACTTGTATGTTTCCAAATGATTCCATTTCCTTACAAATGGGGCAATATCATTCATTCTGATGGAAGCACAGAGTTTTGTTGCGAATATCTATGACATTTTCTTGATCTATCATTGCTGGGTCGTAGGGGAGCTCTATTGACGAACCTCTATACTTCTTTACAATGTATTTGAACAAGTTTACATTTCCACCAATAGTGCAGTAATGGTCCATTTTGGCCACATTCCCCACCAGCCCAGTATCTGTTATTATTAGTTTTCTTCATAATGGTCATTCTAACTGGGGTGAGGTGGAATCTCAATGTTGCTTTGATTTGCATTTCTTTTATGGACTGAAATGTTGCATATTTCTTCATGTGTCTATTGGTAATTCATATTTCTTCTTCAGAGAGGTATCTCTTTAAATCTTAAGCCCACTTATATTATAAGGGTTGTAGTTTCTTTGAGGATTTGTTTTTTGGGGGGCAGCGTGAACTTTTGAGTCTTTAAGAATATTTGAGATATGAGGCCTTTGTGTGTTGCAGAGCAACTAAAGTTCTTCTCCCAATCTGTATGCTTTCTATTTATCTTTCTATCTACATAAGGTCTCTTTTTAGTCAGCTTTGGTAAGGGTCTGTCAAGTCTGTTAATTTATTGAAAGAACCAGCTCTGTTTTGTTGGTCTTTGTCTTTAGTTATTTCTGATTTAATTTTTTCATTTATTTCTGTCTACTTGGTTTTGGACTTGTTCCTCTTTTCAAGGAGCTTGAGGTACATAACTAAGATACTGATTTGAGATTTCCCCAATTGCTTGATGTAGGCATTCAAAGTTTTACATTTTCCTCTAAGTACTGCATTTAATATGTCCTAGGGGAGCTGGTATTTTGTGTGTTCATTTTTGTTAAATTCCAGAAACTTTCAGATTTCCATTCTAATCTCTTCAGTGCCCCACTGGTCATACAGCAATGTGTTGTTCACTTTTCATGGGTTTGACATTTTTTTTTGCTTTAGCTGTTCAATTCTAATTTTATTCTGTTGTGTTCTGACAAGATATGAGAATTCAGTTAATTTTTCTTTCAACTTGGACAGAATTTCTGTGTGACATAGGATAGGTTCTATTTTGGAGAAGCTTCCATGACCTTCTGTGAAGAATGTATAAACTGATACTGAATGTATATTCTGTAGATGTCTATTAGGGCTAGGTGGTCAATGTAGTTATTTAGGTCTTCAGTTTCTTGGTTGAGATTTCCAGTTTAACCAATCCATGGATGACAATGGGTTGAGATGTGTTTTTAGGTTATGTAATATTTGGTTGATGATGTGGCGTGGTCCAGGATTCATGGCATTGATATTTAGACAGGTTATATCCTCCTAATTGATGTTGCCTTTATCAAAATGTAATGTCTCTTCCTACTAATTTTAATTTGAATTCTATTTTATCTTATGTTAGTAATTCTACTGTGGCCTGTTTATGTTGTCCATTTGCTTGAAATTTTTCCTTCCAGCCTTTCAGTTTGAGTATGTTTGTTTTGTCAATAACATGTATCTCTTGTGGACACTGGATGGACGTGTCTTGTTTTTTGATACTACTATCTAATCTATGTTTTCTAATTGGAACTTTTAGTCCATTCATATTGAAAGTTGAGACTGTGAAATATCTAATAATTCCTGCTATGTTATAAACCTACTGTTAAGAGCTGTGCCTCATCTACTCTTAATATATTTACCTTGTTCTCTGGTAGGGAGCATTTTATATAACCAGTTCCTGTTCTTCTCATCCTTCTTTATGTAGGAACTGTCCTGAATTTCTTACCTTCCAGGACTGTGAACTTCCCCTCTCTCCACAGTGCACCAGAGTTACTCAGACTCCGAGTTCAAACCCCAGGCCTGGCAGAAATAAAGGGCACACATTCCAATCCAGGGAGCTTCATTAGTCCTTTTAAGATTTTTAGGTTTTTCTTTTTTATTTATTTATCTTTTTTTGCCAATCACATGGCTTGAACTCAGGTCGTGGCAACTCTGCCTCAGCTAACATCACCATAGGCTGGAATGGTGCAGCCTCTGGACCCACAGTCCATCCTGGGATCCTAAGCCTCAGGGGATGACAGGAAAACAAAATGAAAATGGCATCAAAAAAAGCTGTGAACTGAGGATGGTTAGTGGTTTCTCGGGTTTCCCTTCCTTTCGTGGTGACCATCCCCAGCCCAAATGGCAAGGCTGCAACCTGTAGATCACCTGGCATTGCTGAAGGTTGGAGGGCTGACATCAAAACCATAGGCCAACCTGGACACTTAGGCCCTGAGTTTGAATCCCGGTTATGCCTCTTACAAAGGGCTGGAGAGCCTACGAAATTATTGCCTGTCCCTAGGAACACCAGAGGAATGTGATCTATGTCATGGTTGGATGAGTAGTTCATCAATCAGTTTAGCATAAAATTAGACCCAATAATCACAGGACACATGTTGACTTTAATTCATAGTTTATTATGCATTAAAAGAACACTATTGATTAAATGGAGTCCTCACTAAAGAGCTGAGACTCCATAGGAATGTAGTATATGTCATTGAATACCAGATAGACATTTCTGACAGTATCTAAATATCTAAATTTATTTGTATACCATCATCTGCATAGAAAGTTATTGCTATGTTTGCCAAACCTAGGGCTTGATCCCAGGTACTGGGATCCACTTGGCAGTTGAATGGGCTAATGGCTCCGTGATAACACTCACCCATTCATGAATTGTGCCTCCTTGGCCCTTAGTTTAGGTCCCATCATTGCCAAAAATTTCTTCCTAGTGTAAGATTCCATGTGTGACACCTGTTTTCTTTTTCTGTGCAAGTACTAGGTGTCAGGTATGATGTACATCATATATCTGCAAAGCTACATGCTATGGAATAGATTGGAATAAATATAATAAATGATATAGGTGCACTGATAGTCCAGAAAATAAATGCTAAACCAATCAATAATAAAATATAATGAATCACTCCAACAAACACCATATAGACTGAATATGTAGATGTAAGTATAAATCATATATTTAAAATGTCTATAAATGTTACGTCTTTCAGGCTGGTGCTTGAATTCAAGTCTAGGGAAGAGTTGCGAAGTTAATGTATGATTCACATAGGAAATGATAGGCAAGACCTTTGGCACAACCATAATTTTTAATTAAGACTTAATGAAGTGTGACAATACTTACATTCAGGAAATTGAGGCATTGGGAAAGATCCAAGAATCAGTACTCACATGGTAGATAGGATTCTAACACAACTTGCCACATCTCTTTCCTTATACAATTAGGTATTTATTAGCACACAAGTTTCAGCTTATGAATGGATGAATATGGTGCACCAGCCCCACCCCAAGGCTGAATCTCAGGTTATGGGAATGGCCTAGCACCTTTGAGCTCACAGGCTGGTGTGCTCATCTTGATCCATTCACCAGTTTTGCCTGCTAGGCCCTGAGTTCAAATCCCAGTACTGCCAAAAGATTCATCCTTATGTGAGAAGCCCATCAATCCACTAGATTTCCTGTCCTGTGAAGTCCTGAGCCTCAGCGAAGATGGAGAATGCTATATAGGCAACTCTATAGCCATGGGAATAGGTTGTCATCCATGGCAGCACAGATATACCTGTCACCATACTCAATAAAATACACAAAGTCGCAGTATCAGCTCCCGAGTCTGTGCTGCGGCCCTGGCCGGTCAGTGTAGGAACCTTCTCAATAAATTTGCTTCTTTACTGACAAAAAAATACATCCATGAATAAGACTCAAAATAAAAAATAACTACATTTAATGGAAAATGGATACCACAACTGTATGTAAACAGAGATCTTATGTTTAAAATAGGTGGGCTTGTTATTTTGTTCAGTGCTGGAGCTTCAAATCAGGCCTTAGACCAGGCCAGACATTCTAGTCTTCAAGGATGTTGAGCTTCCCCTTCCCCCACAGTGCAATGGGGTTAAACAGACGTGAGTTCAAATGACAGCCCTTACAAAAGTTTCATCCTGATGTCAGAAACCAGGTGTTGCACCTGTTTTCCTCTAGTGTGGAAATCCTGGGTCTCAGATAGGATGGAGAATGAATGCATACACAACCCTATAACAATGGGAACAGGTCATCATCCATGTCACCACAGTTACACCTGTCACCATACTTAGTAAAATACACAATACCTCCATGAATTAGACACAAAATAAGGAGGAGAGCACTGAATGCAAGATACTGTCCACACATGAATGTCAATATAGATCCTATATTTCAAGGATGAATCTATTTCTATCCTGTCCCTACCTGTGGCTCGTTATCAGGTCCTTGGAACAGCCTAGCTCCTCAGTTGCTCACAGGCTGTGACCTCTCATTGACCCTTTCACAAATTGACATGCTAGGTTCAATCCTAGCCGTACCATTACATGAATCCTGATGTGAGAAGCCCATCAATCCATCTGCTTTCCTGTCCTGTGAATGTCCTGGGTCTCAGCTAGAATGAAGAAGGCATAGGCAACTCCATGGACATGGGAATTGTTACCATTCATGTCAGCACATTTATATCTGTCATCATACTCAATAACATGCAAAATGCATCCCTGACTAAGACACACACTGAAAGCATGATACATTCCACACATGTACGTAAACAGAAATCCTATGTGTAAAATTGGTGGACATATGATTTTTGCCAGTGTTGAGGCTTCAATTCAGGCCCTGGGACCAGGCCTGACCTTGTAGTCTTCTTGGATGGTGAACTGTCCCTTCCCCCACAGTGCAACACAGTTGACCTGAGCTGAATTCAAATCCCAGCTCTGGCAGTAAAATGGCACAAATTCTGAACTAGGGTGCTACATTCATAATTTTTTTAATTTTTTTCCATACTCAGGGCTTTAACTCAAGTAGAGACAATTCTGTCTCACCTCCGATCATCCTCGGCTACAGACTCTGGACGCACAGAGCATCCTCGAATCCTAGGACCCCAGGGCTTACAGGAAAACAACAACAACAACAAAATGACCATGAGAGGAAAAACGCAGCAGGGAGTTCCATCTAATGTTTTTGGTTTATTTTCCTTTGCATGGTGACGTTGCTGGGTCTGAACCTGGCGGCCTGAAGATTGAAAGTGACTTGGCATGGCTGAAGGCCTGCTGGATATCGGAAGAGCCCCAGGCCAACCAGGAAACTGAGGTCCCAATTTTGAATCCCGGTCCACCCCCCTACATTGAGGGAATGACGGGAGATCCTGAGACATGCGTTTCAGGACCCAGTAAGAGTCATGGAATGCTATTGATCTCATCCTTGAATGAGTAGTTCCTGCAGGATGCAAGTAGGAAATGATAGGCAAGACTCATGGAGTACCGATTATTTTTCATGAAGAGTTGATGAAGCATGACCATAATCATCACAGTCATGAAATGGAAGCATAGGGGAAGATCCAAAAATCAGTAGTCACAGGGTCGATTGGATTTCATCACAGGTCGCCATCTCTCCTACTCTGTTGAAATTTGTGCTTATTATCATAATATCTTGAGCTTATAAATGGATGACTATTGTGCTCTCCAGGACCCTGGCCCCTGGGCTCGATCTCAGGTCTAGGACCGGCCTAGCTCCTTAGTGGCTCACAGGCTGTTGTGCTCATGTGGACCCATTCGCCTATTGGGAATGCTTGGCCCTGAGTTCTGATCCTAGCAGTGCCAAAAGATCCATCCTAATGTCAGAAGCCAGTGGTTACATCTATTTTCCTTTCCTGTGGGAGGCCTTAGTCTCAGCTAGGATGGAGAATGCATGGGTCACCCTATGCTCCTGAGAATAGGTTGTAATCCATGTCAACCCAGTTATATCTGTCATCATATACTCAAGAAAATACACAATACATCCATGAATAGCATACAAAATAGAGAGGATCACTACACTCATTGCACAAGAGTCCACACATGGATATGAATGGACATCCCATGTTTCAGTGATGCCTTGAGGACTATTGTGGCCTCCCTAGGGCTAGATCTCAGTTCTTGGGAAGGGGCCAGCTCCATAGTGGCTCAAAGGCTGGTGTGTTCACATGGGCCCATTGGGAAGTTGGGCCTCCTAGGCCCCCAGTTTGAATCCCAGCACTGCCAAAAATTTACCGTGATGTGAGAAACCAGTCATTGCACCTGTTCTTCTGTGCTGTGCAAGGTCTGGGTCTCAGCTAGAAGGGAGAATGCATAGGCAACTGTATACTCATGGGAATAGGTTGTCATGCAGGTCACCATAGATATATCTGTCATCCTATACTCAGGAAAATACACAATACATTGTGAATAAGACACCACATAAAGACAATGACTACACCGAACCCAAGATACTGCCCACCCATGTGTGAAAATAGAGATCCTCTGGTTTAATTATGAATTTATGACTATAAAGGCCCCAACCCAGGCTTGATTTCAGGTCCCAGGAACAACCTAGATGCTTAGTGGCTCACAGGCTGGTGTGGTCACCATGACCCATCCACCACTTGGGCCTGCTAGGTCTTGACTTCAAATCCCAGCCCTACCAAAAGATTCATCCTTATGTAAGAAGCCAATCGTTGCACCTGTTTTCTTGTGCTGTGAAAGTCCTGGGTCTCAGCTAGCATGGAGAATGCTATATAAGCAAGTCTATACTCATGGGAATCGGTTGCCATCCAGGGCAGCACAGATATACCTGTTACCATACTCAATAAAATACACAATGCATCCGTGAATAAGACTCAAAAAAAAAAAAAAAAAACAATTACATTGAAGGCAAGATGCATACCACACCTATATGGAAGTAGAGACCCTATGTTTAAAAAAAGGTTGGCTTGTTATTTTATCCAGTGCTGGGGCTTCAAATCAGGCCTTAGACCAGGCCAGACATTCTAGTCTTCAAGGATGTTGAGATTCTCCTTCCCCCACAGTGCAATGGGGTTAAACAGACCTGAGTTCAAATGACAGCCCTTACTAAAAGTTTCATCATGATGTCAGAAACCAGTTGTTGCACCTGTTTTCCTCTCGTGTGGAAATCCTGGGTCTCAGAAAGGATGGAGAATGAATGCATACACAACCCTATAACCATGAGAACAGGTCCTCATCCATGTCAGAACAGTTATACCTGTCACCACACTCAGTAAAATACACAATACCTCCATGAATTAGACACAAATTAAGGAGATGTGCACCGAACACAAGATGCTGTCCACACATGTATATCAATGTATATCCTATGTTTAAATTATGAATTTATGCTTATCCTGGTCCTCCCTGATGCTCAATGTCAGGTCTTGTGAATGGCCTAGCTCCTCAGTTGCTCACAGGCCAGTGTCTTCACCTTGACCCTTTTGCCAATTGGACCTTCTAGGTTCTGAGATCAAATCCTCACAGTAACGAAACATGAATCCTGATGTGAGAATCCACCTGTTTTCCTCTCCTGTGAAAGTGCTGGGTCTCATATAGGATGGAGAAGGCATAGGAAACTCTATAGACATGGGAATAGGTTGCCATCCATGTCAACACAGTTATATCTGTCATCATACTCAATAAAATACAAAATCCATCTCTGACTAAGACACACAATAAAATGAATAACTACACTGAAAGCATGATGCATTCCACACATGTATGTAAATAGAGATCCTATATGTAAAGTAGGTGGGCATATGATTTTTGCCAGTGCTGGGGCTTCAATTCAGGCCCTGTGACCAGGCCTGACCTTGTATTCTTCAAGGACGGTGAGCTTCCCCTTCCCCCACAGTGCAACAGAGCAACCCAGAACTGAGTTCAAATCCCAGCTCAGGCAGTAAAATTGAGTGAATTCTGAGCTAGGATTCTTCCTTTGTAATTTTTTTAACCAGACTCGGGGCTTGAACTCAAGTCCTGGAAACTCTGCCTCAGTTCCGATCATCCTAGGCTGCAGCCTCTGGACCTACAACCCATCCTCGGATCCTAGGACCCCAGAACCTGCAGGAAAAAAAAAAAAACCGCGAGGGGAAAAAAGTGGTGGGAAGTTCCACCTGGCG
The DNA here is from genome assembly GCF_024711535.1 of Dipodomys merriami. Lineage (NCBI taxonomy): Eukaryota > Metazoa > Chordata > Mammalia > Rodentia > Heteromyidae > Dipodomys > Dipodomys merriami. The sequence goes on along the minus strand of NW_027203516.1, from coordinate 1,688,629 downwards.
CTTTTATGTTCATTTTTTCTTTAGCATGGTGACCATATTGGGTTCGAAATCGGCAGCCTGCAGAGTGAAGGTGACTTGGAGTGGCTGAAGGTCTGCTGGCTCTCGGAGAAGCCCCAGGGAGACAGGATATCAGAGACCTCAAGGTCGAATCCTGGTCGTCCCCTTCCATTGTGGGAATGGCGGGAGATCCTGAGATACTCGTTTCCAGCACTTGGAAGGGTCGTGGAATTCAATCAATCTCATCTTTGAATGAGTACTTTCTTCAGGATGCAAGTAGGAAATGATAGGCAAGACTCATGAGGTATCGATTATTTTTCATGAAGAGTTGATGAAGCAGGACCATAATCATCACAGTCATGAAATGGAGGCATCGGGAAAGATCCAAGAATCGGTAGTCATGGGGTATATTGGATTCCATCACAGGTCACCATCTCGCCTACTGTATACAAATATGCATACTACCTTCAGCTTATGAATGGATGAGTATTGTGCTCTCCCCCTCCCATTCCTGGGGCTGGATCTCAGGTCCTGGGAACAGCTTAGCTCTTTATTTGCCCACAACATGGTATCCTCACATTGACCCTTTCTCCTATTGGGTCTGCTAAGCTGTAAGTTCCAACCCCAACACTGCCAAAAGAGGAATGCAGATGTGAGAATCTAATCCGTCCACTTGTTTTCCTGCCCTGTGAAAGTTCTGGGTCTCAGCTAAGATGGAGAAGGCTTAAGCAATGCTATAGACATGTGAATAAGTTTCATCCCTGCCAGTACAATTATATCTGTCATCATAAACAATAAAATACAAAATGCATCCCTGACTGAGACACACAATAAAAAGAATAACTATATTGAAATCATGATGCATTCAACACATGTATGTAAATAGAGATCCTATGTTTAAAACAGGTGGGCATATGATTTTTGCCAAACTTGGGAGCAGGCCTGACCTTGTAGTCTTCAATGATGGTGAGCTTCCCCTTCACCCACAGTGCTATAGTGTTACCCATATCTGAGTTGGAATCCCAGCTGCGGCAGAAAAATGGTGCAAATTCTGAGCTAGGGTGGTTTATTATTTATTTATTTATTTAATTTTATTATTTTTTGCCAACCAAGTAATTTGAATTCAGTTCATGGCAACTCTACCTCAGTTTCTATCACTTTAGGCTGGGTGGGATTCAATGGGTGAATAGCCGATCCTGTGATCCTAGGCCCTGAAGCCTTGCAGGTGAAAAACAAAAAACCCTCACAGAAAACTAGCCATGGGATGGATATTTTACATTTTCTTCTTTTGCATGGTGACCAACCTGGGTCTGAATGACATGGCTACAATAGTACTTCACTTTGCATTGGGCAAGACTAGCAGATTTCACGGAAGCCACAGGCCCATATGTCATCATAGGCCCTGATTTTGAATCCTGGTCCTGACACTTACATATGGGGGCATGTCCCAAGAGACTAGTTCCTATGCATGGGAATAATGATGGAATGTTTGGAATCTCATGATTGAATAAGTTTCTGCAGGCATCGGTCTAATCTAAAATGGGATGCAATGATCCTAGGATGTTGATTGATCTTAATGAATGGTTTATTAAGCATGAAAACCATACTATTCCTTCAATGGGGACATAATAAATACCTAAGAGTTGGTAGGAATGTAGTTGATGTCATTGAATCCTAGGTAGATGTCTCTGGAATTCTATACAAATATATATTTATTGGCATACTGCCACCTGCCTATCAATGTATGGTTATTTTGTCTACCCCTGTGGCTCAATCTCAGGGTCTGGGAACTCCTGGCAGCTTCCTTGGCTAGAGGTTGCCGTGTTGACACATTCATTCATGAATTGGTTCTGCTAGTCCCTGAGTTCAGATTCCAGCACTGCAAAAAATTGGATTGTGGAATAAGAAACCAAGTGTGACACCTGTTTTCCTTTTCTCTGAGAGTCCTGGGTGTCAAACATGATGGGGAACACTTGTACAAATTTAGATACTATGTGATGGGATGTCATCAATATAATAAATGTAATGCGTGTCATCACATTCACTAAACTGTAAATAATTGAATAAAACAAAAATACAACCAATAACCACAACAAAAAGGATATGGACTGAACATCTATAGGTAAGTACAAATCCTATCTTTACAATGTATATAAATAGTATGTTTTCCAGGGCTGGAGCTTGAATTCAGGCCTAGGGAACAGGCCCGACGTTCTTTTCTTCAAATATGGTGAAGTTCCTCTTCATCCACAGTGCTACAAAGTTACCCAGACCCTGAGAACAAATCCAAAGCCTGATAGAATAAATGGCATGAATTGCAAGCCAGGGAGCTAATTATTCTTGTTTTGTTTTTGTTTTTGGGAAACTAGGTCTTGAACTCAGGTCATGGCAACTCTGCCTCAGCTTCCATCACCCTAGGCTGGGGTGCAGCCACTTGAGCCATAGCCGATCCTTCGATCCTAGACCTCCAGGCCTTGCGTTGGGAAAAATATGCACTGAAAAAAAGTGGAGGAGCCAGGCGCTGGTGGCTCACAACTGTAATCCAAGCTACATAGCAGGCTGAGATCTGAGGATCACTGTTCAAAGCGATCCCAGGCAGGAAAGTCCGTGAGAATCTTATCTCCAATAAACCAATAGAAACCTGGAAGTAGCGCTGTGACTCAAGCAGTAGAGTGCTCGACTTGAGCTGAAGAACACAGGGACAGTGCCCAGGCCCAGAGTTCAAGCCCTATGACCTACCAAAAAACAAGTGGCATGATTGCATTTTTACATTTTCTTCCTTTGCACCGTGACCATCTGGGTCTGAATGACATTGCTCCAAATGGTACTTCATCTTGCACTGCTGAAGTCTGGCGGCCTATTGGGGAAGCCATAGTCCCGGAACATAGGTCTAGAGATGGAATCCCAGTCATGCCACTTCCAGATGGCGGGAGATCCTAAGAGACTCATTCCCATCCATAGGAATAACGATGGAACGTTATCAATGTCACAGTTGAATGAGCTGATCATGAATGCTACTCGTATAAAATTAGATATCATAATTTCAGTAGGCTGATTTTATTTAATATGAAACATTAAAAGAATACTATTTCTTACAGGGACGCAATAATTTCAGGACCCTGATTTACTTAATAGTTTATAAGGATGAAAACAATAACATTAATTACATGGAGGCATAATAAGTACTGAAGAATTGGTAGGAATGTAGTCTATATAACTGAATAATGTGTAGACATCTCTGACACTCTATAAAGATGTATATTTATTAGCATACTACCATCTGGATGTCTCTCTGTTCTTATTTTGTCAACCCCTGGGGCTCGATCTCAGATCCTGGGAACTGCCTGTCAGCTCAATTTGTCCAAGGATGGTGTGCTTACATTCACCCATTCATGAATTGGGCCTTGTAGGCTGTGAGTTCAGATGCCAGCACTCCCAAACAATGAATCATGGAGTAAGAACTCATGGTGACACATGTTTTCCTTTTCTGTGAAAGTCCTGGGTGTCAGTAGTAAGTGGAATACGTATGCAGACCTATATCCTATGTAATCAATGTATCATGTGCCATAATAGTCAATAAAATAGTCAACACATGAATAAAACTAAAAATAAAACGAATAACTACACTGAACACAATATGGAGTCAACACATGTATGTAAATATAAATAATATATGTAAAATGTACATGAATAGGATGCTTTCTATTGCTGGGGATCGATTTCAGGCCTAAGGAACAGACTTGAATTTCTTGACTTCAAGGAGGTGAGCTTCCCATTCCCACACAGTGCAACAGAATTACCCAGACCATGAGTTCCAATCTCATTCCTGACAAAAATAAATGGCACCTTTCTACTCTGTGGCACCCAATTCTTAGGTATTTCATTATGCCTCCATTTAATGAATGTGATTCTTTAAATGCTTCATAAAGTGTTAGTTAAAATCAATCAGTGTCCTAGCAAATAATTGTGTATAATTTTATCCTAGAATCTTTCAAGAACTGCCCATTCAATCATGACATATATAACATTCCATTGGTATTCATATGGATAGGAATGAGTTTCTTAGGATTTCCTGCCATTTGGAGGTGACAGGACCAGGATTCAAACTGTGGGCTCCAGTTCCCACCATTTCAACCCGAGTATAGGGAACACTCAGGTCTGTCCAAGAACATCAGCAAGACCAGTGATTAGGGAGGCATGAGTGGTGTTCAGGAGTCCTCCTTAATACTTACAAGGTTGTGATAGGAGGATCATGGTCAAAGTCACCCTAGGCAAGAAAGTCCTTGAGACCCATGTCCAACTTCAGTGCCAACAAAGCCAGAAGTATAGCCTTTTGGCTCAAGAGGTTGAGGGCTGGCCATGAGTAAAAGCATCTCAAGGACTGTGCCAGATCCTGAATTCAAGGTCTGGAGCTGGCAACAAACAGACACACACAACAATTTGTGCAGCCATCCAGCTAAAGCAGGTCACCCTCTTGTCCCCAACTGTATTGGACAGAATTTCCTGGGAAAGGGACTTCTGTCATCTTGACTCTGCCCATTCTGCCTGCATCACAGGATTCTTGTCACACCCCCATTCTTTCATGGTTCTTTCTGACCAATGGGATACAAGAATAGCGGCCACACCCTTATTCCATGCTGCCTGATAGCACCAGGATTCTCTCTGTTGTTTGACACTACTACAAACAGTTGAGAAAGATTGAGGTGGCTAAGTGGTGAGCAAGAGACTCCAGGTGACTTTGGATTAGAGTAGGAAATTGATGTCCTTGTCTGTGAGTGGGAGAACAAAGGATTTCCCAGAGCCTGGGAACGTGGCCAGCCCATCTTTCCCATCCCAGTGCTCAGATGTCTGAAACAAGACTCCATGAGAGAGCTACTGGCAAGAAACTGCCCCCAGAACACCGCCAGAAGAATCCTCCTGAAAGACCTGCAACATTCAAGAAAACAAAGAACATGAAACAGGTAAGGATCCCCAATACAAACGCCACTGGGGAGCGTGATTCAATGGAGGGTCCGGCCAAAGGTGATGCTCACCACGGGCCTCGCCTGCCTTTGGACACAGTTACAGCCACCAGTGCCCAGAGTGTCAATGGACCTGATACCACCAAGGATCCACAGAGGTGCTACCAACACGTGGTGCCCACCCTGGGCCCAAGCAAAAGAAGAAACCAGGAACTCTTTGCCAAGATCCAACCACTGAAGCAGGAAAAGACCGACCTGCAGGATCAATGGGAGAAAGAGAGGGAGAAGATAGCCCAGGTGCATGCAGTACCGAAAACGGAGCTAGAGATTCACAAGGCACCCATATACAGAGGTTGGTTTCGGCAGAAAGCAATTTACAATGGGCACCTGCCCGTGTGCAGCAGGCTGCCAATGACAGAGAAAGGGAGCAGGAATCTCTCACCAGCTGCCTGCAGGCTGCAAAACAGTGCGTGGCAGACCTGTAGATGTCAGCTTCTGTGGTCACTGTTCACAGAATGAGACAGAAATGTTCTTCGAATAGCTGAATGCTGTGACATTTCAGCTCGAGGAAAAGACCAGAAGCTTCGATGACCTGGCACAAGTGAACTCAAAGTTGCAGGACAAGCTGGAAGTGCTCTGGACACAGTGGAACAACAGGAAGAACAGAATCTGCAAGTTCTAACAAGCACTGGTTGGGCGTGAGGTATTGAAGAGACTACTGGACAACGTGAGCTGGCTGGTGAGCACAGCGAATTTAGAGAGAAACACCTTCATAGAAGACCTGAGCCTTGAGAGGTCCGCGTGGAAGGAGGAGGACATGGCGGCTGACCCAGCAGGTGAACCAACTGACAGAGGAGAAGGAGTGAGGGACAAGGCAGGTGTTCGACCTAGAGGATGAGCTGGGGGAACTCAGAAGGAAGCTGGCAGAGTCATGGCCCCCCATGGGACCATCTCAGACCCAGTGGCACTTGCAGGCCTAGGCCTTCTGTACGCAGATGGAGTTGAAAAACCTGGAGGAATAACTTCACATTCAGGTCCAGGAAAACCAGAGGCTTCATCTCCATAATGCAGAGCAGCAGGAGCAACTGTGGAGACTGGAGGAGAAAGCCAAGGATTGGCAGGAGATCCACGCGATCCTATGATGCACATATGTGTGTGACAGACAGCTGGAGGAACAGCTGGCCCTGTTGCAGGACACTCTCCACAGGCTGAGAGATGAGGAGGAGCTCACCAGCATCCTGGACACAGAGTGCAGAAACACCTGCGAGAACAGCTGGACCGCACAGAGGAGAAGATAGAGGAATGGAAAGAAGTGACTGAGAGAGAAAGCCAAGCATCTCAGGAGCAGCAGGAGCAGTCCGTGGCACAGCTGCAGGAGCTCAGAGCCACCTGTGATTGACACATCACCTCCAATGAGTGGCTGAGCTCTGAAAAGGAGGCCTTGCAGTAGCACCTAGAGAGGCAGACCCAATTCCTCGAGCAGCTGAAGCAAGTTCATGGCCCGACCAACTGGGGGGACCAAGTCGTGCCCCCCAAAATGGCAGGACACTCTCGAGTGCCTAAAAGCAACCATACCACAGGAGGAGAGGCTGCAGGCCCAGCTGAGCTTCTTGGCTTTCCTTACAGAAGGGGAAGTCAAAAACCCTGGATACGCAGGGGGAGGTGACTCCCCCCAACATGACCATCGCAGAGGATAGAGACATTCCCCAAACCGACAGGGATGTGCATTTGTGAGCACTCTTAGTGGCTGAAATCCACAGGGGGAGAAAGCTTGAGCCACCGGCCCTCCATCCCGTGAGCTGGCACCACAGCCTGTGTGGGGATGGGAAGCGGGACAGGTGGGCATCCTAGAAGAAAATCTACTTCATCCATGACCTGCCTGATGAGATTGACTTCCATATTCCAGAGGGTGATCTCCAACATAGCTGCAGCCAGCTGTCGGCACACATCACACTGTCGAGGAGTCCATCGTGGCATGTAAAGAGCAGATGTTCATTCTGGATGAGCTGTGTCAGAAGAAACCTGAGCGTGTGTATCGGCTGTCCTAGGAGAAGATGGAGAAGAGGAGAGAGCTGCGGGAGCCGCTCTCACTCCTCACAGGGGAAGACACAGACAGTGGGCTCCAGATACAGCGCAGGCTGAGCTTCCAGCCACCACCGCCGCTTCGGTCACCTCAGGCTCAGGGTGGACGAAATGAGGGAGGAGCAGAAAGGTTTTGAAGAATTGTCACTTCAACTCAGTGGGGAAACTGCCAGAGGAGAGGTAGGGGTTTTCAACCCCGTAGAGGACTCCCCCATCGAGCATGTCCTGCTGCAGATGCCCCACATCCAGAGCCACCCACAGCTCACGGGCTCGGGTGAGGAGTGCTCCTTCCCTTTCTTCTGTAGACTGATGTAGATGATGACTCTCTATGTGAAAACTGACTCTTCAAAACCTCAGCAGCCACCACAAGTAGGTGGCCAGGTAGCCGTCTCTCAGGCCTCCATCTGCTGGGTGATGGGAATGGTAAACTGCGGGTTGAGTAGGGCAAAGGCTGCCAGGAGGCGGCCCAAAGTCTAGGGACATTTAATGGCCTATTGTTGGCCAGGGAAGAGTCCCATGTTATGCTTATCCCAAAGAATAAATTGTTTCCAAAGGTATAAATTATTTTCAAGCCTCCAATAAAGATTTGTTCTTCCAGTCCTGGGGCTTGAACTCAGGTCCTGGCTACTGTCCCTGAGTTCTTTTTCTCATGGCCAGCAGTCTACCACTTGAGTCACAGGGCCACTTCTTGTTTTCTGATGGTTCATCGATGATAAGAGTCTCAAACACTTTCTTGCCCAGGCTGGCTTTGAACTGTGATTTTCCAGATCTCAGCTTCTAGAGTAGCTAAGATGACAGGCATGAGCCACCAGTGCCCAGCATGTGATACCTTTTGAAGGCATCTTGGTGAGTCTATAAAAGGAGCCCCAAAGGGCCTCGATAGATGTTGACCCAATCAAGGAGCTTTGATGGCGGAAGGATGGCCTTCTAGCCATTCTGTTCCCCAAAATTAAAGATGCCAGGTGGTGTTGGATGCATCAAACACCTAGGCCAACAGCCACCAGGCTCAGTGGAGAAAAGGTTGAGAATACCCAAAGATTTCAGTGTAGAAATCTCTAATTTTGTGTGTGTGTGTGTGTGTGTGTGTGTGTGTGTGTGTGTGTGTGTGTGTGTGTGTGTGTGTGTGTGTGTGTGTGTGTGTGTGTGTACCCAGGGCTTAGGCCCTATCCTTGAATTTTCTTGCTCAAGTCTAGTGCTCTGCCACTTGAACCACAGCCCCACTTGCTTTTCGATGGTTAATTGTAGGTAAGAGTCTCAAGGTCTTTCCTGTCCAGAAAAGAAGCATGTTGGGGCCCCAGGGAAACAAGAGTAAACACACTCATAGGTACAATTCCTATGGTGGGCGCCTCCTGCCCCCTGGTGGCCAGACGCGGAACATGTGGCCCCATGCCATTGTGGGGGACTATTTTCCTCTAGAGTTCAATTTGGGGAAGTGACCAGGGTCAAGCTGACTTTGCTCACCTTGAGTGCTGATTCCAGAGCAGATCTGTTCCTGCCAATTGCTGAAAATCATTAAGTGTTTTAAGATGACCAGTTTGAATGGAAAGTTTTTGTGGTTTAATCTCAGTAGGGGAAACATTGGTTCCCAGAAATTGAACAACACTAGTCTGCTGAACCTTCTCAGGGGCAATAATTAATCCTTTATTAGCTAAGGTCTCCGTTACCTGCCCAAACACTTTATGAAGAGTCTCTACCGAGGGAGCAGCCAACAAGATATCATCCATATAATGGACAATCCGTACTTTTGGAAATTTTTCCCTAACAGGGGTTAATGCAGCCCCCACGAACAATAGACAAATTGTTGGGCTATTAGCCATCCCTTGGGGGAGAACTTTCCACTGATAGCGAGCATCCGGGGTTTCATGATTAACCGAGGGCAAAGTAAAGGCAAAGCGCTCCCTATCCTTTTCATAAAGAGGTATGGAAAAAAAGCAATCCTTAATGTCTAAGGCCAGAATAGGCCACTCCCTAGGTAACGCAGACAGCAGTGGAAGTCCCCTTTGGATGGGTCCCATAATTTGCATCTGGGCATTTACTGCTCTAAGGTCATGTAATAATCTCCATTTTCCGGAGGCCTTTTTGATAACAAAAATTGGGGTATTCCAAGATGACACTGAAGGCTCAACATGCCCCAGCTGCAGCTGTTCCTGGACAAGAGTTTGAGCCGCTTCCAATTTTTCTCGAGAGAGGGGCCACTGAGGAACCCACACCGCCTTTTGCGTTAACCAAGGTATGGGTACCACACCTTCAGTGGAAGCTTTGTTTTCAGAGGCCCCTAAGAAAAACCCAAACCCTTCCTGTCCTGTTTAGGAAGTGGCTCTATCGGCTCCTTGCGTCCTTGGAGACGCCGACCAAGCCCCAAGGCTGGCACAAATCCTTGCTGTTTCATCATATTCTGACTGGCCTCAGAATAATCATTAGTTAAAGTTAACTTTAGCTGTTGCTGCACATCTCTTCCCCAAAGATTGACAGGGACGTCTACCACAAATGGCTGCATTTTTCCAACCTGGCCTTCGTCTGTTCTCCAAGTCAATTCTTTTGCACTTAACTGTGGGGCATCAGCATAGCCCAGCCCTTGCAAGGTCTGGGAGGATTTCTGAGTTGGCCATTGCTTTGGCCACTCCCCTCTTTGGATGATGCTTCGATCTGCCCCTGTATCCACCAGTCCCTCAAATCTTTTCCCTTCTACTTGGAGAGTTAACATGGGTCTTTGGTCTAAAGTTATGGACAGGCATGTAAGGTCGACTCCAGTGGAGCCTAGCCCTTTATCTCCTCTCTCTATCTCCTTAGCAGGGAAGTTGCCATGAAGAGAAGGCAAAAGCAGGAGCTGTGCAATTCTATCCCCGGGAGAAATGGACACCACTCCATGGGGGACATGGCAGAGGACCTTGATAGTCCCCGTATAGTCAGGGTCAATTACTCCCGGGAAAATTATTAATCCTCTCATTGTGGAGGAGGAGCGTCCTAAAACTATTCCTACAGTGCCTTCATCTAGGGGTCCTGTCATGTCTGTGTCCACAATCTGGACTCCCATCTGCTGTGTTAATACCCGTCCGGAGGTGGCACAGAGGTCCAACCCTGCGGAGCCTGAGGTTGCTCTTCTTGGCTGGGGGGTTGTAGCAGGTGCTGTCTGGGAGCCAGAGTCTAAAATGCCCCATAAACTTTCGGGCCCTGGGGACGAGGGCCCTTCTCTCCGTTTTTTGGCTCCTGTTCCAAATTAGTGTTTGGAGTAATTTGGGGGATAAAATGTCCATTGATGTCTCTAACTGACCTGCATTCGTTGACCCAATGCTTTCCCTTTTTACAACGAGGACACACTCCTGGAGTCCTTGGCGGCCTGGGTATGTTTTGTGCAGGACCACCATTTTGTGGGCATTGCTGTCTAAAATGTCCCAACTGACCACACCGGAAACACCCTTTTCCTTTACTATCTTTTGCGGCCCCGGCAGCCGACAAGACAGCAGCTGCCAGCCCCGCATTGGTCAGGGGGCCACCTACTTCTCTGCAGGCTTTTAACCAAGCTTCTAGGCTTTGGGTTCTTACTGGGGTAATTGCCCTCTGACATTCCTTGGTGCTTTGTTCAAAAATGATTTGTTGTACAAATGGCATGGCTGTTTCCAGATTTCCTAACACCCGCTCGGCTGTCTCTAGCATACGGGCAACAAAATCAGAAAATGGCTCATTAGGGGCCTGCATGATTTTTGTTAGATTGCCAGCCACCTCTCCCTTGTTTGGGAGGGCTCGCCAGGACATGTAAAAAACCTCATTTACCTGGCGATATACTTCAAAGGGATATCCTGTCTGGTCTACCGAGTAGATTCCCTGCCTGAGAAGCATGTCTACGGTCCAGTCCGGGTGCCCGTCACGGACATTTTGTCTGTATTGGGCTTGAGCCTTGTCTTGAACAATAGACCGGAGATCGAGGTACTGCCCATGATTAAGGCAGGTACGGGCTACCTCAAACCAGTCCGTGGGCGTCATGGCATTGAAGGTCAGTCTTCGGAGCAAGGCAGTGGTATAATTAGCCGTCACTCCATAAGTCCGGACTGCCTCAACTAAATCCTTAAGCTGGGAGTAGGAAACCGGCTCAAAATTTCTTTCAGCAGTAATCGGATTTTCAAAAACTGGGAAAGCAGCTGCCAGCTGCGACCAGGTATTTTCTTTAATAAAGTGACTCTTCCCTGCCGGCGGGCACGGCGGGGGGGCCGACGGGTGAGGGCCAGCTCCGTTTCCTCTCCCTGGCTGTTGCGGTACTCCCACCCCTAGGAGGCGCCACCCTCCATATCTGTCTGCCACGTGCTCCGCCGCAGCCTCTTCTAACTCTTCACTATCAGCTGGATCGAGCTGCTCTCCCTCCTCCTCTAACATTTCTTCCTCTGAGTCACTCACAAGATTACTATATTCTTGGTCCCGCCCTTCCACGTGTAGGGCTGAGAACCGGTTTGCTCTTAAAGAAGGGCAAGGGAGTCTCCTTGAGACCCCCTCCTCTCTGAAACTCTTCTCCTTTTGTGAGGGCTGCAGCCCCTCTCGCTTTAATTCTTTAGGATCCTTCTGTCTTTTTTCCCTTTTTCTTTTAGGCCTCTTTTCCTCCCCATTACTGTATACTGACTCTGATAGACTATCCTGATGCTGCGTTAGTACTTTGCGTCCTTCCTGGATTAAATCAAACCCTCCCTCCTCGAGGCAACTGCGCACCATCAAAAAGACAAGCCACAAGGGAAGAAGCAATGCAAGCAACCAATAAATATCTAAATCTACAGTGAACAGCATACCGGGGGATATTTACCGACGTCTCCTCTCCGCGTGTTGAGTTCTGGCTCCGATTCGGCCTCTCGCGCGGGTCCCGTCCCAGGTTCGTTCCCGGGTTTCAGCACCAGTTGTAGCGACCGCCTACTCGACCAGCGAGGAAAAACGACCACCACACCAGGAGTCTTCTCAGATCACGCTTTATTGGAGAGCCTTTTAGTTGTAGGAGAGCTTGGGCGCGAGAGAGCGTGCACCCGAAACACAGCCGCTTATATAGGGAATTCGAACACGGGTCTTTTCTATTGTTGGTCGCCTGCCTTTTACCGTCACCAGGTGTCATGGGATTGGCTGGGGACACTACCGGGCTCGCGCACGCGCACGGCCCAGGCGTCCCGCCAAGCACCGTCTGGAGTGGTAATCCTCAAAACTGCAAGGGAGTGGGCGGAGTCTCGCCTCGGCTCCCTACATGCCTCAAGTAATAGAGTGCTGGCCTTGAGCTGAAGAGCTAAGGGACAACACCCAGGCCCAGAGTTCAAGCCCCACAACCAAGAAAAAGAATGTAAAACATCTTTGCCTGCAAAAGAGAGTGGAGGTGTGTTTGTGGGGAGGGGTGGGATGGTAGATATTTAGCACTATGCTTAGTAATAGGTTTAGATGGATTGTCCCAAACTCTAAGTCCATGGTAGCAGATTCTTGACCACAGGTGAAGCTCTGGGTTGGACGTTGACCATCGGACCTCAGTCTACTCACGGGACAGTTGTGAGGAAACAAGGGACTAATGCATAAGGATCTCTGGAGCAGGACCGGGCACAGTGGGAGCGGCCATCCGATAAGCTTCTTGGCAATTCTGTAAGCATATGATAGGAAGTTACCCGGAAAGGGCTCAGATGGGTGCAACAGACCGACGGGACAGGGATCTTGATGGGCAAGGAGTTGGCGAAGTGACAAACAGACACAGACACAAAAGGGTTGCATCTGAGTGTGTCTATATTGAGGAGAATTAACATTTTTATACAGTGGGTGATTGTGACATAGATTCTTTGTTGATTTAAGCACATAATCAATTTTTAAGAAAAGTAAAGCCTTAATAAAATTGATGACTATCCCACCAACTGATTAAGCTAAGTTGTGCGAGACAAGTCTAGCATATTTAACACAATGCATCATCTATTCAGCCTTTTTATGTTTAATAATTATCAAACCTAAGACAGGGCTGTACTTATATTGTACTCTTTTTATTTTTTCCATATATTTTCAAGACCCTTTGAAACCATCCTAGAAACCACTTCCAAGTTGAGTCAGGCATTCTCCATTTCCTATTATTTTAATCCCAAAATTTGTTCACGTAAATTTCTAAACATTATTTTAAACCATCTTGTTGTTATTTTGATAATAAACACCATAATGGACTAGAGCTGCCCAATCTTTGCATAAAATCTAATGAGTACCAAGATACTCTTGTTTTCCTTTTACATTAATCCATCTATTTTCATCTTCATCTTTATAAACTCCTGTATAAGGCAATGGTTCATCAGTCAGCTCAGGAAATCTGATGTCACTAACTTTATGTTTTGTGGGAAACCACCATCTATTCCCTATAATGTAAGCTGGACTAAACTTAGTCATAACTGTTGGGGGAATTTTTCTTTTCCTTTTATTATCAGGGGCCCTTTTATGAATAACTCTCTGTGCTTTTGGGATAACTCCTTCTGGTTTTGTTTAATTCATTAATTTTGCCTGTTGTAATATATCTGGAATTTTTAAATTTCTATATGTACTATGAGTGAGCTGCAAAACTGCTTGTGAAGTTACAGGAGTTTCTGGAGGCAGCGTCACATCAGATGATATATTGATTGTGACCTTGTCCACATCTAATCCTTGGTCCTAGTATTGACTATTTTGAGAAGCTGTCTCTATTGGACTGGAAAGAAACAACAGCTCTTTTCGTGGATCAATAAAAAAATAGACAAAACGAGATTAAAGTAACAAATGTACAGCCAAGAAGACTATAGTAAGAATAAAGGTAGAGGCAATAAATGTGCAGCCAAGTGTATAGGAAGCCTTGAAACAACACTTCCTTCCTGTAGGCATGCTTCCATGAAGCTTATGCTTTGCCTGGCATGATCTCTCACGGAGACTCAGCAGGAGGTGTCCTGGCAGATGGGGTCTGTTTTTAATCATGCAACAGGTGTGGGTTTATGAAACAAAACATGGCTGTCTTTCTTCATTACCCTATCGCCATGAGGAAGGGAATCTTTCACTCTATTCAGTTTTGCAGCTGGGGAAAATGAGGCATGGAGAAGCTGGGTGAGCTACTCGTGACCCCCACCTCACAGGAAGCTCAGCCTGACTTCTATGCTATGCTCCCTAGTACAGTGGGTGCTATACAGTCCACTTCTTATGGTGGTAAGTCTACTGCTTGTCAATCGTGGGGCTTGAACTCTGGGTGCTGTACCTGAGCTCCTCAGAGCAAGGCTAGTGTTCTACCACATGAGCCACAGAATCACTTATTGCTTTCTGGTGGTTCTTTGAGGATAAGAGTCTCACATACATTCCTGCCCAGGCCAGGTATGAACCATGATCTTCACATGATCTTCAGCCTCCTGTGAAGTTAGGATTATATGCCTGAGCCACCGGCACCCCGCTTAAGTGTTATTCTGGTCTTCTTTCTCTCTCTGTCTCTCTCACACACACAGTAACTGGTTGAATGGGTGCTGGAGAAGGTGGCCCAGCATCCCCATCTGGCTGGAACCCAAGGTGGCCCTCTCATTCTTGATGTGGGCTGTGGGTCAGGAGCTCTGTCTCTCAGCCTGTTGAACCAACTTCATGAGGTAAGCCCCTCTGTGCCTTGGCTAGACTGTGACGGTTATTCATTGTACACCCTGTGATTCCTTCCCCACATCACTCTGCTAGACCATTGAGGAGGCGTTGCATTGTCCCCCTGCCCAGCACGATCCCGGTCCTCTGACCCTCACCCTAACCTATCTGTCCATACTCTGGCCATAAGACAATGAAGACACTCCGTGTCTCCTACCCTTTACTGGGGTGTGTCGTTTCTAAGGGGGCAAGGTGCAGAGGAAAGACCCCAGACCTGACACCTCCTTGGAGACATTTGTTCTTGTGACAGAGCCAAGCTGTGGATAAGGAGGAAGCTGCCATCGGACAGACCCGGAACAATGATCAAAGATAGGTAAGCTGTTGAAGTATCAAATTCACTCATGTCTGCTTCCCACTTCCAACAAGGGGGTGCAGTGTGGGTGGCTCAGCCCTGGGCCTAAGGGATTATAAATGGATGGTGGCGGTCAGGAGCTGGTGGCTCCCACCCATCATCCTGGCTATTTGGGCAGCTGAGGTCTGATGGTCGTGACTCAGAGCCAGCCCAAGCAGGAGAGTCCGTGAGATTTTTATCTCAGATAAACCACCTCCCCCGAAAAACCCACACACAAAAAATCCAGATTTGATGCTGTGGCTCAAGTGGTAGAATCTCAGCCTTGAACAAAAGAACGTCAGAGATAATACCCAGGACCTGAATCCAAGCCCTAATACTCACACAATAATATTAAAATAAATGAACAGTGTACACCATTTATCTGACTACCAAGAAAGATGGATTCAGTCTTCTCACTAGTACTTGTAGCCAAAGGTAAGGGGCTTCCCTTGATGTTCCCCCAAACTTCTCTTTCTCTCCATTATCTGTCCAGGCTTCAGTTGCAGGACATAATTCAGATCATCCCCTGGATGTGACCTTAGATACACTCCCCCACCCACCTTCCTTGGGATGAGTATCCTGGATGCACACCCTGCTGGGAGAATGAGGCACCAGAGAGAAAGGGGTATGTATCCCCGACACACACCCACACCCACACCCCACACCCCACCCACCCTCCACTAGGCCGACTCAAACTAGCCTTTTCCAAAAACACTTTATCTCCTTGTATTAACTGACCTAGGAGAGGATCTTTATCACCTCTAATTGATTATTTCAACTAGGGCTTCCTAGTTGGCAGGAGAGAAATGGAAGCAAAAAAAAAAAAGCCTTTGGTGCCTGTCACCCGGGGCTCAGCCTCACACCTGTCATTGTGGCTACTTGGGAGGATGAGATCTGAGGATCACAGTTTGAAGCCAGACATAAGCTGGAAAGCCTGTGAGAATCTACTCTCCATGGAACCACCAAAAAGCCTGAAGTGGAGCTGTGGCTCAAATGGTAGAACACCAGCCTTGAGCACGTAAACTCAGAGAGACAGCTCCCAGATCCTGAGTTCAAGCCCACACAAAGAAATGGCCCCATCTTGCTGCCCACAGACTGCCCAGGCCTCAAGCACCCTCTCTCGGAGTGTGATACAACACCTGTCCCTGGGTGGTGTATCAGAGCCTTCAGAAATCCGGTGGTGGAAGCCAGGCCTTCTCCTTCGTGCACTCTCAAAAAATATTGGACGGAAGGCAGAGCGTGATAAGGCCAGAAGCCTGCAGAGCAGAGAGGCTCCAGTTCTGCCAAGATTATCAGAACGGGCTTCTTAGAGGCAGCACTTGAAAAGGAGGTCTTGCTTAACAAGGAGGATCTCACAGGAAGCACAGAGAGCAAAGGTGCTGCAGATAATGGACAACATAGCAGAGTGTGTTCATTTCCAGCCAGAGCTGTTGGTGAGAAACTCAGTACAGATGTGCAAGACTGTCTGGAGACAGGCCCGATGGGTCACAAAAGAACAGCTATGCATGGCTGAGATTGTGTCTTCCTAGCATGCAGGAAACCCCGGGTTCCATTCCTAGGTCCTGCATACACAGAAAATGCCGGAAGTGGCATCATGGTTCAGGTGGAAGAGCGCTTTTCTGGGGACAGCACCCAGGCCTCAAGGTCAAGCCCAAGGGCTGTCAACATAAAACAGCTCTCCAAGGGACGTTGGTGACCGGTGGATGGCTATGCACTGTAGCTCTTAGTAGCTCCATCCATGCTTTGTGTCTCCTTTTTGACAGAAGGGACCTGGACACTCCTTCTGCCCTGAACACCCCTGGACCCCATTTTCAGCAACCCTTCCAATGTCTTCCACTGGGACATGGAGCACCTGGCCTCAGAAATCCTCAGGTACTGGTTGGGTGGGGAGGGGGATACAGAGCAGGCCCCAGAACTCCTAGTGGGTCTCGTCTGTCATGGATGACCAGGCCATCCATAGGAGGCAAATGGGAGCTTAGAAAGGGTTAGTAATATCTGTGGCTCCACCCAGATTCTGAGCCTCCCTTTGCTGTCGCTGAAGAAGGTAGAGGGGTGTCTAGGTGGTAGTGCCTAGAGGAGGACTAGCTGGAAATTCTGAAGGACCAGAAACCTCAAGCCGTGTGCAGGTGGCTCACGCCTGTCATCCCACTCCTGTCATCCTGGCCACTTGGGAGTCTGAGATCCAGAGTATCTCATTTCCCAGACCGGGCAGGAAACTCCCAGGAGAGCCTCATCTGCAATCTGCAACCAGAAATGGCACTGTGGTTCAGGTGGTGGAGCACTGGCCTTATGGAAAATTAGAATTCAGGGACAGTACCCAAGCCCTGAGTTCAAGCCCCTCAACTGAAAAAGAAAGAAAGAAAGAAAAAGAAAGAAAGAAAGAAAGAACGAAAGAACGAAAGAAAGAAAGAAAGAAAGAAAGAAAGAAAGAAAGAAAGAAAGAAAGAAAGAACGAAAGAAAGAAAGAACGAAAGAAAGAAAGAAAGAAAGAAAAAGAAAGAAAGAAAGAAAGAAAGAAAGAAAGAAAGAACGAAAGAATGAAAGAACGAAAGAAAGAAAGAAAGAAAGAAAGAAAGGAAGGAAGGAAGGAAGGAAGGAAGGAAGGAAGGAAGGAAGGAAGGAAGGAAGGAAGGAACGAAGGAAGGAAGGAAGGAAGGAACGAAGGAAGGAAGGAAGGAAGAAAGGAAGGAAGGAAGGGAGGAAGGAAGGAAGGAAGGAAGGAAGAAAGGAAGGAAGAAAGGAAGGAAGACAGGAAGGAAGGAAGAGGAAAGAAAAAAGAAAGAAAGAAAGAAAGACACTTCTTCCTTGCTTGCAAGAGATGGTGAAGTAGTGGGGGTGCTGTGGTTGGGAGACCAGGTGCTGGCATCAGTGTACAGACATTTCTAAGAACTACCCAGGTTTTTACCAGTGTGAAACCATAGCAGGTGGGTGATGCCTTACCAAGAACACCAGAGGTGTGGCCTGTGGCAGGCAGGGAGTGGGTGAATGGGAGAAGGGGTGGGAAGGTAGTGTCAATTATATGCTCTCCATCCATGGAAGAATGGTTTTGGATCCTGGTGTCAAAGTCTGAAGTGAAGGGTTGCATGTGGTTTGTGGCCTGATGAGTTGGGTTTCCCCTGGGTCTAAGAGGTGGCTGAAGCCTGGCACTGCTGGTGGCTCACAATGTGTCATCCTAGATACTCAGGAGGCTGAGATCTGAGGATCGCAGTGCAAAGCCAGCTTGGGCAGGAAAACCCCATGACCGAAAACCAAAAGTAAGGTAGCTGAGTTTTCTGCATAACACTGTGTACATTTCAGAAATGCCAAGCTGTGTTATGAGCCATTCCAGACGTGTGAAAGGCCACTTGTTCTGAGGACAGAGTGACATCGTCTTGGGGGTGGGATGTTCAGGGTGCTCAGAGACTGCTGAGGACTTGGGCTACTTGTGTGTGTGTGTATTTTTCTATCGTCTTTTTCTGTCAACTTCCTGGGCACCTGTTTGACTCTTTCTGACCTCGGATGGTGCCCCTCCTCCATGCCGAACTTGCTTTTTAGCCCCCTATCAGGGTCTACAATGAGTCCTAAATTGCCAGAGGCCTACATTCCAGCTTTAATTTGGGACCCATGTCCAGCCTGTCCAAAATTTGGGCACCTCAAGGGGATTCTGTGTCATCAGGGCCGGCTGGCATAGGGTCTCCCCTGCCTCTGGAGAGGGGCTTAGTCATGTGATGTCCTGTCATTTTCCTCAGCTGGGATTCTGGCTGCACGTGCCTCCCTGCAGGCAGGGAGTGGAGTGGGGGAATGGGGGTTTCTGGTGGCTGTGGCCAACTCGAGCTTGATAGCTGACTGAAGGCCGCCCAAGCAAGTAGGATCCAGGGCCACATGGGAGTTGAAGCCAACTTGGCTTGGAAGTAACTGTCAGTGTCTAGGAAATGTCAACATACCTTGTCACATAAAAGTCTATCTTCCAGCCCCAGCTTGGTCTCTCAGGTCCTTCTAGACAATTCTGGATGCCCATAATACAGAGGAACACAATTTAGATTCTAGGTGCAGAGAACTAAAGCATGAGAGATTGGTATGGCCAATAACTCAATGTTTTGGGGCATTAGACTTGACCTGGCTATGCCCCTCTTGTTGTAGGCTCACTTCTTAATCCAGTGCTGGCCACACACAGGACACTTGTGGCAGTGCTATGAAAGTGGCCGGAGTGGAAGTGAGATCCAAGGTGACCAAAATCTGGATTTATGTTCTGATTGTGGGTTAGGTGGAGGCAAATGGTGTCTTTAAAAAAATCTTAGAGCTGGAACTCAGGGCCTAGGCACTGTCCCTGAGCTTCCTTTGCTTAAAGCTAATACTCTAACACTTGAACCACAGCTCACCTTTCATCTTTTTTTAAGTAGTTTCATGGAGAGGAGTGTCTCACAGACTTTCCTGCCTGGGCTGGCTTCAAGCTGCCATCCTAAGAGTTCAGCCTCTTAAGTAGCTAAGATTGCTGGTATGAGCCATTGGGACCTGCTAAGGATGTTGTTTTGTGTGCTTTTTTGTGCATGAGTGTGTGTGTGTGTGTGTGTGAGTGTGTGTGTGTGTGTGTGTGTGTGTGTGTGTGTGTGTGTGTGTGTGTGTGTGAGTTTACCGGGTCTTGAACTCAGAGCGTAGGTGGTATCATTTAGCTTGTTTGCATAAGTTTGGTGTTCTACCATTTGAACTACAGTACACATCAGCTCCCAGCAGCCCCTGACTGTGTCTGGGCCATGGAGGTAAGTTCCAAGGAACCTGCCCCTCCATCCGTGCACAGGGCCAAAGGACCAAGGGAAAGGACACTATGGATGCTTTTTTGTAGTCACCATACGATTGAAGACCATCATTGGACCCCGAGCACTGGTGAGGAAAGCAGGGCTCTGAGCTCTGGGACTCCAGGGATAGAGAATGCTTCAAGCAGCAGTCAGCCGGCTTTGGCTTCCTAAGCCCACAAATCTTTCATGAACCCAACTCATCACCCACCCCAGGTGGGCTTGAGAGATTCGCACTTTTGTGATACCTGTGTGAGCAGGCTTTACCTGCGGTGCCACCTTCTGCCTCTCCTGTCCTAGAACCATGGTCTGAGACGTTGATTTACTGCTCAGATCCACACTACACCCATGACAGATTCCATTCTGATGTGCCAGACGATGACCTCCATGCCCCAAGGCTGGACACTTCTCTGATAATGTGGCTCACTCTGTAGGCAAAGGCCTCCAAATGGGCTGCTCTCAAGATTTGTAGGACACCTAGACATTGGGAGAAACTCAGGGCCCCAATGGAAAATACTCTGCCTAGAGCCAGATCATGGGGCTTGAACTCTGGGCCTGGGTGCTGTCCCCCAGCTCTTCAGCTTACCACTTGAGCCACAGGGCCACTTCCAGAATTCTGGAGGTTCCATGGATATCAGAGTCTCCTGGACTTTCCTGCCAGGGCTGGCTTTGAACCGCCATCCTCACATCTCAGCCTCCTGAGAAGCTAGGACAGGTGTGAGCCATTGGCACCCAGCTGATCTGGCCTTTCAACACAGTGGACTAGGAGCTCCTGAAAGCTTTTCTTTATTTTTTCTGTGCCAGTACTGGCCTTGAACTCAGGGTCTGGGCTTCAGTATCTTAACTTTTTTACTCAAGGCTGGCACTCTACCACTTGAGCCATAACGTCATTTCTGGCTTTTGGTAGTTCACTGGCAAGAAGAGTCTCACTAAGTTTCCTCCTCTGAGCTGGCTTTGACCCACGATCTCTGAACCCAGTCTCCTAGGTAGCTAGGATTTACAGTGGTTGAGCCACTGGTAGCATTGGGCTAGAAGCTTTTCTTAAGCAAGAGTTCTTCCCTGGGTTTGCCCTGACTCCTCAATGCAAAGGAGGTCTGAGGGTGAGGAGCTGTGAAAAATAGGCTTCTAGCCACAGGAAATGGCTGGGGTCAAGCTAATCTTCCCCCTGGGCTTCATTCTGGAACCCTGCCCTCTTCCCTACCTGTGACTCAAGTACAAACCTCGACCCAGCCTTGAATGTCCTGCCAGAATTGTCTCAAGCCACAGAACCTTCATTCCACCCACACCACCAGCTCTACACCACACCTCAAGAACTTTGCCCATGTTGTACCTTTGCCTGAGGCTCTCTGTCCTCTTCCACACCTTAGAACTCCTGTGGAATTTTGGCACTGGTTATATAACCTCCTGGAGCAAGTCTTTCCTTCCTTTTTCCTTCGTTAACTGGCAAATGCTCTATCTTGCTGTGTGTGTGTGTGTGTGTGTGTGTGTGTGTGTGTGTGTGTGTGTGTGTGTGTGTGTGTGTGTGCGTGCACGCGCACCAGTCCTGGGGTTTGAATTCATGGCCTGGACACTATCCCTGAGCTTTTTTACTCAAGGCAAGCATTCTACTACTTAAATCAGAACTGTACTTCTGGCTTTTTGGGTGTTTAATTGGAGAAAACTGTCTCATATAGACTTTCCTGCTTGTAATTGCGATCCTCAGAACTCAGCCTTCTGAGTAGCTGAAATTACTGGGGTGAGTCTCAAGCACCTGCCCTATAACTCTTACCTATAACCTCGGCCGTCCTGAGTCGCAGAAGAATATGTTTCACCAGGCTCCCTTTTTTGGCCAGTGTTGGGGCTTGAACTCAGGGTCTGGGCATGTTCCTTTGCTTCTTTTGCTCATGGCTAGCCACAGTGCCACTTTTGTCTTTTTCTGTTTTTGTGGTACTGAGGAATCTAACCCAGGGCTTCGTGCATACTAGGAAACCACTCGACTGCTAAGCCACATTCCAAGCCCAAGGCTGACTTGTAACAGGAGTTATGAGGGTGGGATTTATTGGCTTACCCTTTTTGGCATAGAAATCGCTATTTCATAACTTTGCCGAGTTTTGGGACCAGTCTATGACTCAGCAATGAGCAATGATGAATGAGTGTGAGCCACTAGGCCCCTGAGGCCTAGGCTCACATCCTAGAGAGGAATAGAGAATATGGATCCAGAACCTTCGACCACTCCTGGAGGCAGTGGCTGGCTGCTAGGTGTCCCAATGGGACACCTCAGGTAGAATATAATGCATCTGTTGCACACTCCAGCCCAGGCAAAGCCTTCAGGGCTTCAGTTATTAAATGGCAGAGGGATGCTTTGTTCAAGCTGCCAGCTCTGACTTAGTAATCTCTGAGGACTTTCCCCAGCTTGCCCAGGTTGGGGCGATTGGGCCTGTGCAACCTGATGAATGCCCATCATCCATACATCATCCATACATAAACAGAGACATGGAGTTACTGATCCCTTTTTTTGTGGGGGTGGGCGTGCACGTGTGGGGTTTAACTATGAGCCTAGGCCTTGTCCCTTAGCTCCTTTTGCTCAGGGGTAGCACTCTGCAGCTTGAGTCCCAGCCCCACTCATGATTTTTTTTTCTTTTTCCTGTGATCTCTTAGAAATAAGAGTGTTGCTGACTTTCCTGCCATGGCTGAATTCAAATTGGCATTCTCTACATCTCAGCCTCCTGGGGAGCTAAGATTACATGCAGGAGCTGCTGATACCTGGGTTTCCTTTCTTCTTGTTCTTTTTTTAATCATGACAATCTGAAATTTTCAAGGTGTCATTCCAGTGGTTTGCATTCGAAGTAAACTATGCAGTCCTGGAGTTCAAATGCTAGGACTGCTATTCACAAATGGAGGGAGACCCTGACAAACTCGTTCTTATTTTTGTGAATGCCAATGGAATGTTATAAAAGTAATAATTAACTTTGCAGTTAACTCATAATTCTATTCTAGAATGCCACACAAATATTATTGGATTTATGTCTTCCAGTCTAACACAATGGTATGATTCCCCTAATGGAAGGATATTGACTAATTTTTATTTAATGCTTTTATAAGTATTCTACCATGATACTTCATTAAATAGCAGAAGAATGTAATAACTAATTATTGAATATCTAACTAATAATAACTAATAACTAATAATTGAATATCCTCACATTCCCTCTCTTTCTGTATATATATATATATATATATATATATATATATATATATATATATATATATACACATACACATATACATATCCATCAATACTGGGCACTACTGTGGATGATCAAAGGTCTGCAGAATTTCCTCGCAGCTCAGTTTGCTGGAGGCTGGTGTGCTATGAGTGAGATTTCATTTATGCATTGGGCATTCTATGTTGTGAGTTAAAATCCCTGCAAGGCCAAAAATTTATTCTTGAAGTAGGAAGCCAATTTTGACACATTTTTTTTCCTTTTCTGTGAAAGTCCTGCGTCTCCGTACGATATATAATCCATATGCAAATACAATCTAGGTGATATGATGTAATAACTGAGCTCTTATATGTATAATAATATTAAATAAGTAAGGGTAATGAACGTTATATTCAGTAAATCCATGTATGCAAATACATCTCATATATAAATATTATTTTTTCCAGTGCTGAGGCTATAATTCACACCCTGGGAACTGGTCTGAATTTCTTGCCTTTAAGGATGGTGAACTTCCCCTTCACCCACAATGTCACAGAGTTACCCAGAACCTGAGTTCAAATCCCAGGCCTTTCAGAAAAATGATGCAAATTCCAAGACAGGGCCTTATTTATTTATTTATTTATTTATTCTTTATTTTTATTTTTGGCCAAGCACAGGGCTTGAACTTAGGTCTTGGCAACTCTGCCACAGCCGACCCTGGGATCCTAGGACCCGAGTTCAAATCTCAGGGTTGGCAAAACATATAATGAAGGGGATAAACCTGAAGAGTTCAAGAAGGTGGTTTTTCTTTTTTTTCCCTTTGTATTGTGACCATCCTGGGTCTAAATGACAGGGCCCAGAAAGTGCACATGACCTTGCATTGCTGATGTTTGGTGGGGTATTAGGGAAGCCATAGCCAAAAGTGGCAACTTAGGCCTGGAGGTCGAATCCCGGGACTGCAACTAATGAATGGTGGGAGGGTCTAAGAAATATATTCTGATGATACATCAGTAGAAATGTAATGTTATAAAAGTAACATTAAATTATTAGTGTATGATTTTCATATTATAAAATTATTCACAATTATAATTTGTTGACTAATTTTCAATTAATACTTTATTATTTATTCAGTCATGATACTTAAAAAAGGAAGGAATAATATAGTTGCCAATAATTGGTAGTAATATTGTATATGCAATTTCATAAAATACAGATATCTCTCTTGTTTTATACATATACATCTATCTATCTATCTATCTATCCGTCTACACATTTATCTGTTTATACACTTGTCACTCCTGGAGCTCAGTGCTAGAGTGCTCCCCTAGTATGTACAAAACCCTGGGTTCGATTCCTCACCTACCACATGCACAGAAAAATCTAGAAGTTGAGCATCGCTCATGCAATTGAGCACTAGCTTTGAGCATAAACGCTTATGTCTAGACTCATACTCAAGACCCAAGAGTGGCACCAAAAACTAAATAAATAACGTTCTGAATGCAACAATATAAGGATAGGACTGCAAGTACCTCATCACCGAAGAAGCTAGGAATCTGATGCTGAGAGCTGCCATCTAACCTGACATAGCCAGAGGTAAACCTCTGCAACCCAGCTCCATGGAACCAGATGCTGCTGGCTCACTCACCCCTGTTATTCAAGATACTCGGGGGCTGAGGTCTGACACTGGTGGGTTTAAGACCCAGCCGTGGCAGTAAGTCTGCAAAACTCTGATCTGTGGCTCAAAGTGGTAGAGCTTTAGCCTTGAGCTAAAGATCTTAGGACAGTAAGCCCAACCTTTCAGTGCAATCCCTGTGGCTATCTCTCCCCCCCAAAAAAAAACCATTCCTCTAAACAATTAGATGTGAACTTTGTGTAGTTTGTGACGTGTTTCTGAAAGAATTGTGATACTGATGAAAACACCCTAATTCTAATGACAGCTTGTGGGATACAGCTATCTGATGAGTCCTTCATGAGGTGATGTGTGCTGAGTCCTTCACGAGGTGCATTCTTTCATCTTGTCCTTGTACGAGCTCCACAACTAAGATGATTTTGCAGATGAGAAATTTGAAGCTTAGATATTTCCCCATGTCAGGGCTAAAATTAAGTATGTACTGAAGTCTAATGAGTTGTCTCCTGCAGATAATTGTTTTGGTTTGTTTTTCTAGGTCATAAATGTTGAACTCAGGGCCTAGGCACTGACCCTTACTTGTTAGGCTTATGGCTAGTGCTCTATCACATGTAGCCAAGGACCCTTGGCATCTGTAGCTGAGGTCTTTCATCCTGCCTACTCAGGAAGCTGAGATCTGACCATCTTCGTTCAGAACTATCCCAGACACAAAAGGTCCCATGAGACTATTATCTCCTACTCAACACTTAGCAACTTGATGTGGAAGTAGGGCGCCGCTGATTTGCACCTGTCATCCTAGCTACTCAGGAGCCTGAGAGCTGAGGATCATGGTCCAAAGCCAGCCTGGGCAGGAAATTCCTTGAGATGGTTATCTCCAATGAACCACCAGGACACTGTAGCTCAACTGGTAGAGCTTGCATTGAAGAGCTCAGAGACAGCACCCAGGCTCAGACTTCAACTCCTCCATCTTACAAGAAAAGAAAGCAAGAAACCTGAAGTAGAATGCTGGGAATGGGTTGTAGGGGAAGAGTGTTTTGCATATATGAAACCCTGGGTTTGAATCCTCAGTATCACATCACTAGGAAAAAAGCCTGAAGTGGCTCTCTGGCTCAAGTGGTACAGTGCTATCCTTGTACAGGAGAAACTCAGGTACAGTGCTCAGGTACTCAGTGTATGTGCGCACGTTCATGTGCGAGCAAAGACACACACACACACACACACACACACACACACACACACACACACACACACACACACATGCACACAGACCAGAAGTGAACTGTGACACCAAATGGTAAAGCAAAGAGCTTCTGCTCTGGTCAGCACCCTGGCCCTGTTTTCAATTGCAAAACCTAGCTACCCAGGTCCCAACTACTAGAGCTCAAAGGTTTCAAAACCTGATGAGCTTCACCAGCCCAAGAAGACAGAAAGCACTTTAATATTACATATATGGTTAGATTTAGCAAGCATATGTTTCCTCCTGGAAACCTAGGAAGGTACCGTTGCCAATAATGAATCATTTCTTTAGGTTCAGCTCCCAGTTGTCTGCCAGAAGGACTCTTGAATTGATTGTAGCAGTTTGTTAGATATAGTCTAACAAAGACTGGATAAGTACAGGGAACTTGGCCTGCCTCGAGAGTCGGCACAAATGAAGGCTTCTTGTCATAAAAGAACAGTGGAGAGAGAAAGAGCTTGGGTTACAAAGCGGTCTTTTTCTCCTGGACTTCAAAGCCCACCCACACTCATCCTCACTAATTGCCCCGGATGAACTGTTTGATACACAGCTGTACAGCAGTGAAGCATTTTGTCTGGCTGTTCCAACAATGAGATTTAATAATATAGAGTTACTCTCTCTTTTTGTGTATATAATATTTATATACAGCAATCTCTATCTATTCATACCTAGTTCAGGCCTGAGGCTTGGTGGTTGAGTGCTCTCCTAGTAAGCACCAATCCCTGGTTTTCATTCCTCAGTGCCACATAAACAGAAAACCCTGAAGTTCTGTTTTCCCATAGGGAAGACAGCCCCCAAGCAGCCAGGAAGATGGGGGTAAACCAGCAGCGTCTGGTTCCGTGGAGCTGGCTTGCAGCAGTTTACATCTGCGTAAGTCAGGTTAGGTGGCTGCTGTCAGCTATAACCACCAGGGGTAAATTGCAGAGGCCTTAAACCTATTGTCCTCTGGCAAATGAATGTAACTCATATCCTAGCCTTTGGTAAGTTTAAATATATCTTTGTCTCTATAGATACCCTCAGGAGCATGCTGGACAACACCACATACAGGAGAAAGAACTAAACATTCACAAGCACATTTTCTTCAATGCATTGCCACCTTTGGTCTACCAGCACAAGTTAAAACTGATAATGGACCTTACTTGGTTTGTAATGAAATGTCAGAGTTTTTTGACATATGGCACATTAATCATACTACAAAAATTCCCTATAATTCCCAAGGCCAAACAATTATAAAAATAAATCACCAATGTCTTAAGAAAAAATTATTAAAAAAAGGGGGAGTGGACCCTCATATATAGTTAACATGTCAAATTTTTCAAAAGGGGCTACTGAATCCAGATTTCAGAAGCACTGGGGACAACTAAACCCTAAGCCCCAAGTGAAAGTCAGGTGTAAGGACCATGGGCATGGGCTTTGAATCCATATTTCCCATAGCGAGCGAGTTACCATTTGGATCCCTGCCAGGAACCTCAAATTTTTACCCATTTCCTCTATACAGGAGGATACCCAAGGATAAACTAACCAACAAGAAAAGAAAATGGCTATGGTGGCCGAGGCTTGTGTTTAAAAGAGGGAAAGCTAAAAAGACAATTACTAACCATCCCCAAGGGCAACCAGCCCTTGAGAAGCTCTTGTGTCGTCTAACAATTGCAGATTGTGATACTCCAGCTGATGCCTGTCCTGATGCTCCCAGTCCCAGCATTGACTACAGAATCCACATCAACCCCAGCAGGTGACCTGGACAGTGATCAGACCTAACAATGCAGAAATCATCAACAGACCACAAGAGAAGCTGTACCTTTGACCTGGAGGTCTGACCTTCATTTTGATCACCACCCTATGTCATTATGTATGGACCATTTAATATTTCTGTAGGAGCAACTTATTTTAATGTTACCTGCTCTAATTGTTCATTTACTAATTGCTTGTACAACCAACTTTTGTTATGCTTTCCTGTAAACATGTCTAAAATCTGCTCCAGAACAACCCATACCTATGGACTCTGAAGTAGCAAAGACTGCTATCCCATCCGTGACTAATGTAAAAGGACTGCTAATGACATTGCTTGTCCTGGGAATGCTTTTGCTGATTGTTTTTCTATGCCTTCCTTGCATTATACGTGCACTGCAAAACTCATATGAGTTTAGCCAGCCAGTTACATAAGATCAAGCTCCAAGTGAATGAATTTCCCCCAAGAGGAACCACAGCCAGAGATAGGTAAGCAGGGGTGTCAGTCTGACCAACCTAAGACAGGGCCTTCAGCTTCATTCCGAAGAAATTCCTGATGACAGGTAAGGCAGAATAGGTGATCCACCCAACCTAAGACAGGCTAGTTTGCTTCTTTAAACACAGACGGGGTGTTGGAAGCCAACAGTAAAGTTTAAAGGTCATATTGACTCCTGTGCTTGCTTGAAGGCACATGCAAGAACTGGCTTACTTAAAAGACACCTGGTGCCTGAGATTGCTTTGCTATCTCTGCAGAGTTTGTTTTAAATTTTCCTTGTTTTTATGAGATACTGACTTTTATACATGCCCCAGAATTAATAGCACTGCTTGGGACATTTATAACTGTGGTGGGGCTGTTTATTACTGTGCTAGGTGGGGTTGTGAGGTAACTGGGATGGGCTCTTAGATCTTGCACAAGGGCCCTCCCTATGCTTGTCTGGTGAATCTCACCCCCCAGACTTGCCTCAAAACCCCTGCATGGCCAATGCTATTCTTACCAATGGAATCCTGTTAAAATAATCTTTACAGAGGAGGGGAAAAGGATAACTAACTGGAAGGTGGATCTGCCATTTTAAAAAAGGGGGGGGATCTGTGGGGGCACACAGTCAGCAAAGATGGCCTTGAGAGGAAGTAGAGTGGGCAGAGCCGGATATGTTCACATTCCGTGTGTAAACAGCTCTTGGAAGCTTAGGTGCATGATAAGGTGTGACCATTATAGTGATTGGTTGGTTCCATTTCCTCCCCTCCCACACAGTCTTTTGCTTTAAAAAGGGCTTACTCTGTGTTAATACTCGAGTTCCTGCTTGACTTGACTCCCCACTGCGTCTGATTGTCTCCTGGGCTAAGGGAGGCTAGGGAACGGGCAAGCAGCCACGCTCTATGAGAAGCAATCCTGAGTTACTGGTTTCTGTACCACAAAGAGTAATGGAATGCGATCAATCTCATCCTTGAATGAATAGTTCGTACATGGTGTGAGTAGGAAATGATAGGCAAGACACATGAGGTATCACTTATTTGTAAAGAAGTGTTGAGTAAGCATGAAAATAATCATCACATTCATGAAATGGAGGCTTTGGGAAAGATCCAAGAATCAGTAGACTCATCTTACGTTGGATT
Organism: Dipodomys merriami; assembly: GCF_024711535.1. NCBI lineage: Eukaryota > Metazoa > Chordata > Mammalia > Rodentia > Heteromyidae > Dipodomys > Dipodomys merriami. The sequence continues at coordinate 1,659,481 of NW_027203516.1, read as the reverse complement.
CAATCACAGGTCATCATCTCTCCTACGCTATACAAATATGTACTTATTTGCATACTACATTCAACTTATGAATGGATGACTGTTGTGTGCCCTCCCCCTGCATCTGCATGTGGGGGCTCCATCTCAGGTCCTTAGAATGGCCTTGCTTCTTAGTGGTTCACAGGCTGGTGTGATCACATGTACCCATTCGTCAATTGGGCAGGTTAGGCCCCGAGTTCAGATCCCAGCAGTGCCAACGATTCATCTTGATGTCAAATGTTGCACGTATTTTCTTTTCCTGTGCAATTCCTGGATCTCTGCTAGGATGGAGAATGCATAGGGCACCCTCTGGCCATGGGAATAGGTTGTCATCCATGTCATCCATGTTATACCTATCATCACATACTCAATACATCCATGAATAGCATACAAAATAGAATAGCTACACTAAATGCACAATGCAGTCCACACACGGATGTGAATATACATCCCATGTTGAAATGATGCATGCAGGACTATTGTGGCCTCCCTGGGGCTCAATCTCAGTTCCTGGGAATGGTCTAGCCACTTAGTGGCTTACAAGTTGGTGTGTTCACGTGGACCCACTGGGCCGTTGGGACTCCTAGGCCCTGAGTTCGAATCCCAGCACTGCCAAAAATTCACCCTGATGTAAGAAGCCCTTAGTTGAACCTGTTTTCCTGTGTTGTGCAAGTCCTGTGTCTCAGCTAGGATGGAGAATGTATACGCTATTCTATATTCATGGGAATAGGTGGTTATCCAGGTCACCACAGTTATATCTGTCATCCTATATTCTAGAAAATACAAAATACATCAATGAATAAGACAAAATAAAGAGAATGACTACACCAAACTCAAGATGCTGCCCACCCATGTATAGAAATATAGATCCTCTATTAAAATGATGAATTTATGATTTTATTGGCCCCCAACAGGGCTGGATTTCAGGTCCTGGGAATGGCCTTGCTCCTTAGTGTCTCACAGGCTGGTGTGTTCACCATGATCCATTCACCAAATGGTCCTGCTAGGCCTTGAGTTCAAATCCCAGCACTGCCAAAAGATTCACCTTGATGTAAGAAGCCCATCGATCCAGCTGTTTGCCTTTGATGTGAAAGTCCTGAGTGTCAGCGATGATGGAGAATGCTATATAGGCAACCCTATAGCCATGGGAATAGGTTGTCATCCATATCAGCACAGTTATATGTCACCAAACTCAAAAAAATACACAATACAGCCATGAATATGACACAAAATAAAAAGAATTACTATACTGAATGCAAGATGCATACCACACCTGTAGGTAAGGAGAGATCCTATGTTTAAAAAAGGTGAACTTGTTATTTTGTCTAGTGGTAGGGCTTCAAATCAGGCCCTGGACCAGGCCTGGCATTGTAGTCTTCAAGGATGGTGAGCTTCCTCTTCTCCCACAGTGCAACAGAACTATCTCAGTTCAAATCCCAGCACTGACAAAAGTTTCATTCTGTTGTCAGAAGCCAGTCATTGCACATGTTTTCCTTTCCTGTAAAAGTCCCAGGTCTCAACTAGGATCAAGAATGCATAGGCAACCCTATAATCATGGGAATAGGTTGTCATCCATGTCAGCAGTTATACCTGTCACCATACTCAGTAAAATACACAATAACTCCATGAATTAGACACAGAATAAGGAGAAGTGCACCGAATGCAAGATGCTGTCCACACATGTATGTAAATATAGATCCTATATTTAAATTATGAATTTAAGACTATGCTGGCCCTCCCTGAGACTCGATATCAGGTCCTTAGAACAGCAGATCTCCTTCATTGCTCACAGGCTGATGTCCTCACCTTAACCCTTTCCCAAATTGGGCCTACTAGGCTCTAAGTTCAAATATGAACCCTGCCAAAAGATGAATCCAGATGTGAGAAGCCCATCGATTCACCTGTTTTTCTGTCCTGTGAAAGTCGTCTGTCTCAGCTAGGATAGAGAATGCATAGGAACTCCTTCAGCCATGGCAATAGGTTGTCATCCATGTAAGCACTGTTGTATCTGTCACCATAATCAGTAAATTACACAGTAAGTCAGTGGATAAGTCAGAAAATAAAGAGAAGTACACCAAAAGCAAGATGCTGTCCACACAAGTATGTAAATATAGATCCTATGTTTAAATAATGAATTTATGACTATCGTGGCCCAGCATGGGGATCAAAGTCAGATCATAGGAATGGCCTAACTCCTTAGTTGCTCACAGGCTGGTGTGTTCACCTTGAACAATTCTCCAATTGGTCCTGCTAGGCCCTGAGTTTAGATCTCAGCACTACTAACAATTGGATCATGGAGGAATAAGTTGAGTGTGAAACCTTTTTTTTCCTCTAAAATTCCTGGGTGTCAGGCATGATGGAGAACACATCTACAAATCTAGATGCCATGTGATAGGATGTCATCAATGTAATAAATGGAATCGGTGTCATCATAGTAAAATTAATGGTAAATAAATGAATAAAACAAAAAATTTAAAGCAACAACCACACCAAACATGTATGGAGTGAGCATCCATAGATAAGGACAAATCCTGTCTTTACAATGTATATAAATAGTACTTTTCCAGGGTTAGGGTTTGAAATCACTCCTAGAGAACAGGCCTGACTTTCTTATCTTCAAGTACAGAGAGCTTCCCCTTCTTCCACGGTGCTCCAGATTTACCCAGAACCTGAGTTCAAATCCACATTCTGGCAGAATAGATGGAGCTAATTTCTTTTATTTATTTATTTATTTTTTTTGCTCAGCAGGGGACTTGAACACAGGTCGTGGCAACTCTGCCTCAGCTTTGATCACCCTATGCTGAGGTTCAGCCACTGGACCCACAGCTGATCCTGGGATCATAGAACACCAGGCCTTTTGTGTAAAAAATGCGGTGAGATGGCCTTTTTATGTTTTCTTCCTTTGCATGGTGAACCCCCCCCCCCGGGTCTGAATGACACTGTAGCAAAGGTACATCACCTTGCATTGCTGAAAGTTGGCAGATTATTGGGGAAGCCATAGACCCATGTGGCAATGTAGGCCCTGATTTCTAATCCCCCTCCTGACACCAACCAATGGCAGGAGATACTAAGAGACTCGTTCCCATCCATAGGAATAAAAATGGAATATTTTCAATGTTACGGTTGAATGAGTTGATCATGAATGATGCTCCTACAAAACTGGACAGCATGATTTCAGGAGTCTGATTTTATTTAATATTTATGAAGCATTAAAAGAATACTATTACAGGAATGCAATAATTTCAGGACACTGATTGATTTACTTAATAGTTTGTTAAGGATGATAACAATAACATTAATTACATGGAGGCATAATAAATTGGTAGGAATGTAGCCTATATAACTGAATAATGCATAGACATCTCTAGCACTCTATCAAGATATATATTTATTAGCTTACTACCATCTGCATGTCAATCTGTTCTTATTTTGTCAACCCCTGGGGCTCGATCTCAGGTCCTGGGAACTGCCTGTCAGCTTGATTTGCCTCAGGATGGCATGCTGACACTCACCCATTCATGAATTGGGCCTTGTAGGCTGTGAGTTCAGATGCCAGCACTCCCAAACAATGAATTGTGGAGTAAGAAGCTGATGGTGACATATGTATTCCTTTTCTGTGTAAGTCTTGGGTGTCAGGTATGAAGTGGAATATATATGCGGACCTATATCCTATGTAATCTATTTAATCACTATTCTATATGTCATAATATTCAATAAAATAAACAGTCAATACATGAATAAGACTAAAAATACAGTGAATAACTACAACGAACGCAATATGGAGTCAACATATGTATGTAAATAAAAATAATATATATACAATATACACGGATAGAATGTTTTCTAATGGTGGGGAATGATTTCAGGCCTAAGGAACAGATTTGAATTTCTTGACTTCAAGGAGGCAAACTTCCCCTTCCCACACAGTGCAACAGAATTACCCAAACAATGAATTCCAATATCAGTCCTGGCAGAAAAAATGGCACCTTTCTACTATGTCACATCCAGTTCTTAAGTATTTCATTATGCCTCCGTTTAATTAATGTGATTCTTTAAATGCTTAATTATTAACTAAAATCGATCAGTATCCTATATATAATTGTGTATAATTTTATCCTAGAATCATTCAAGAACTGCCCATTCAATCATGACATACATCACATTCCATTGGTAACCATATGAAAAGGAATGAGTTTCTTAGGATCTCCTGCCATTTGGAGGTGGCAGGATCAGGATTCAAACTGTGGGCCCCAGCTCCCACCATTTAATCCCAAGGATAGGAATCTCAGTGGTCTGTCCTAAAACATCAGCAAGACCAATGACTAGGCAGGCACCAGTGGCTCTCAGCAGTCCTCCTTGATACTGACAAAGTTGTGATAGGAGGATCATGATCAAAGCCAACCTAGGAAGGAAAGTACTTGAGACCCCTGTCCAACTTGTGCTAACAAAGGCAGAAGTAGAGCCTTGTGGCTCCAGTGGTAGAGGGCTAGCCTTGAGCAAAAGCAGTTCATGGACTGTGCCCAGATCTAGAGTTCAATGTCCGGGACTGACAACAAACTAACATACACAACAATGGGTGCAGCCATCCAGCTAAAGCAGGTCACCCTATTGTCCCCAACTGGATTGGAAAGAGTTTCCTGGGAAAGAGGCTGCTGCCATCTTGACTCCACCCATTCTTCCTGCATCACAGGATTCTGGCCACACCCCCATTTTTTCATGGTTCTTTCTGGCCAATGGGATACAAGAATGGCAGTCGCACCTACATTCCATGCTGCCAGGAAGCACCGAGATTCCCTGTTTGTTGACACCACTACCAGCAGTTGAGGAAGATAGATGTGGCTGAGTGGTGAGCAAGAGACTTGAGGACTAGGAGGAGAAGCCTTGCTCAGTCCCACCAAGTGCCTGCCTGTGCCCTGGCTCCCTGTCCCCCTTCACTGTGGAACAGAGTTTCAAACTTGGTGCAGCTGACTCACATCCACAACGACTCTTGGGGTCCTCAGGCAATGGTGCAATGGTGCACCTCTGGCCGGCTTGAGTCCCTGACCTGGTCCTGGCCCTCCTGTCCTCGACTCCAGGCCTGAGTGTCCGCCATGCCTCCACCATCACTGATCGCCCCACCTGGAGCAGCCGCCAACAGCTTCTTCCAACAGCACACATGAGTGGCTGCCACAAAGGCCCGCACCACGGGACCAGATTTCTCCCCTCACACCAGGACCAGCAACTCCCTTGTGCCCCACAATCCACCCAGGGCTCTGCCACAAGTGCATCCCAGGGATGGGGGTGGGTGTTGACCTGTGGATTCCATCCCCATCCCTAGCAGCCAGTATCCCAGGAAACGGGGATCTAAAGGGTTGAGTCAGGATTGGGCACCACAATGCCCCTGTCCTGCAGCAGTGGGAGCCACAGAGCAGCACATCTGCACCCTTCCTCTCCCTGGTGGGAACGTGGTGGCTTTAGTCAGAGATGGGAAGCAGTATGTCCACACCTGCCTTCGGGGTCATTTCCTTTTTTCTGGGGGTAGGGTATATTGGATGCAGAAGATAGACCCCCTTGCTCTGTGAGCCCTAGTCTTCTGTGCTCAGTCACCCTTTCACCTGAAGAGGGTCCCAGAAAAGGTGCTGGGGGTGAGAGCAGAAGGTGAGTATCTGGGAAAACACCTCCCCCCACACACATACATATGGCCTGTCCCCACTCCCCCAGCTGTCAACAGTTCTCACAGGGTGATTAAATTTCCCAGCTCTGCCAGCTTCTGCTGGTGCTCCCGGTCCATCTGGTCTCCAAAAATCTCTGGAGCGGCACTGATCTGGGTTTGTGTGTGTGTGTGTGTGTGTGTGTGTGTGTGTGTGTGTGTGTGTGTGTGTGTGTGTGTGTGTGTGTGAAAGAGAGAGAGATACCGAGAGAGGCACAGAAAGAGAGAGAGAAAGAGGGAAAGAGAAAGATCATCTTTCTCCTTTTACAGCCTGACTGTGCTCAGATGAGTGATCAGTTGGCATATTGCAGGTTCTGCATGGACAAGTCTCCTGTTACCAGTCTGTATGTGTGTGTGTGTGTGTGTGTGTGTGTGTGTGTGTGTGTGTTTGTGTAGAAGTGGAATGTAACAAGGAGGTGAATTCTTTGGTACCAGCTATCATATCATTAGGGAGTGCATGGGCTTCGCATCTGAGGTCTGCGGACCTGGAAGCGTGAGACGCTTGAAGGGGACTCAGCACTGTTAAAATTCAGAACAAGGGATCTTTGTGCCTAGGTGCTGTGTACTCCCTTGGGCCTGATTGGTGGTAGTGGGAGCTTGGGAGAATCTGGGAGTGCAGCCTGCAGGGGGTGGCTTCCCAGAGGCAGAGAGTATGGCCAGCACTTAGTAAGAATGTGAGCCATGCTAGTATGGAGTGCAACAGCATAGGTCAGATTCTGGGTCTTCTCATCATGACCTCTGATGGGCAAGGTGAACACTATTTTAAATCTTGAGCTGTAATCTTCAGATATCAGCCTCCTGAGTAATAGGATTATATGCATAAGCCTCTGGCATTGGGCCTCTGGTTCTTTTTGGTATATTAGGGTTTGACCTCAAGGCCTTTGGCTTGCCAGTCAGGTCTTCTACCATGCGAGCCAAGATTTTCTGTCTTGGGCATTTCTGAGATGGAAACTTAATATATGGTCAGGCTGGGCTGGATCACAATCCTCTTATCTGTGACAGGCATGCACCACCAGGGCTGTAGTTGGGATGGTAGACCTGCATCACCATGCTCAGTCATTTGTTAAGATGGATTGCACCAAACTCAGTCATGGCAGCCGATTATTGAGCACAGGTGAAGCTCTGGGTTGGGCCTCGACCCTTGGCCCTCAATCTCCTCATGGGACTGTTGTGAGGAAACAAGGGATTAATACATAAGAATCTCTGGAGCAGGGCCAGGCACAGAGGGAGCTGCAATCAGATATGGTTCTCAGCAATTCCATGAGCATATGTCAGGAAGATACTCAGAAAGGGCTCAGAAGGTGTGTGTTATTAATGGTGTGACAGGTATGGGATTATGAAACAAAACATGGCTCTCATTCATTATTATCCTATCCCCATGAGGAAGCTGGGGAAACTGAAGTATGGAGATGCTGGCTGACATACTCATAACTCCCAGCTGACAGGAAGCTCGGTCTGACTTATCTGCCATGCTCTATAGGACAATGGGTCCTATTCAGTCCACATCTTGTGGTGGGAAGTCCACTGCTTGTCAGTTGTGGGGCTTGAACTCTGGTCCTGGGCAGTGGCCCCAGCTCCTCAGCTCAAGGCTAGCTCTCTACCACTTGAGTCACAGTGCCACTTCCAGTTTTCTGGTGGTTCTTTGGTGATAAGAGTCTCACAGACAGTCCTGCCTGGGTTCTGGGTTGACTATGAACCATGATCCTCATATCTCAGCCTCCTGTGTAGTTAGGATTATTGACCTGAGCCAGTTCTGACCTTCTCTCTCTCTGTCTCTCTCTCTCTGCCTTTCCCTCTCTCTCTCTCTCTCTCTCTCTCTCTCTCTCTCTCTCTCTCTCTCTCTCTCTCTCTCTCTCTCTCTCTCTCTCTCTCTCTCTCTCTCTCTCTCTCTCTCTCTCTCACACACACACACACACACACACACAACACACACAGGAATTGATTGAATGGGTGCTAGAAGAGGTGGTCCAGCATCCCCATGTGGCTGAAACAATGGTGGTCCTCTCATTCTGGAGGTGAGCTGTGGGTCATGGGCTGTCTCACTCAGTCTGTTGTAACCAGCACTATGAGGTAAGCCCTTCTATGGCTGGCTAGACCGTGATGGTTACTCATTGTCCATCTAGCCTTACTGGACTTAGTATTGTGTTCTACGTCCTTTTCTAGCTAAAGTTTCTGGCCAAAATTATGATACATAGTTAGGAATGAAAATGTAATGCCATCTTAAGAATGTCATTTAGGGCTCTGGCAATGTGGCTTCATGGTACGATGATTGCCTAGCATGTATGAAAACCAAGGTTCAATTCCTCAGTACACATAAACAGAAAAAGAAACACTGGAAGTGGTGTTGTGCCTCAAGTGGTCGAGTGTTAGCCTTGAGCAAAAAAAAAAAGCTGAGGAATAATTCCCTAGCCTTGATTTTAAGCCCCAGGCCTGGCAAAAGAACAACAACAACAACAAGAACAACAAACATGCAGTTTGTAAATGCAAAATAAAGAACCCATACTTGGAATATATTATTGCTCCTTCCATCCTAATACCTCACAATAGTCCCTAATTCATGTACTTTACCTATATTAGGATACTGTTTTGAAAAAAAAAGTTTTGTTCATTAGGTCACGGCAATTAATGCCAGGAATGTGCTTAGATGTCAAGTGAAGATTAATTCTGGAAATTCAAAGTTTCCAGGCTTTTGAATGGTCACTGCTAAGCAGAATGAGAATGGTAGTCTAAGTGAGATTTGGAAAACATTTTTGGCAGTCATGGTACCAAAAAGGCAGAGGCTAACAGTTGTGACAGAACAGAAGGTATAATTCCAGATGGAAAGAATAAATGATAGTAACTAAGGTATAGCAGAAACTGTTCTAGGGAACCATTTTTAGTTATTAAAAAACTAGTTATCAACTAGGCTTATTCCTCATTGCCTTTAGCATTCTAAATCTCTTAGGCTAGTTCTTAATCTCTGTGTGATAAATGTATCTCTATGCTCTTTCATACCTGATTTCCTTAGCTTTCTAAAAATCTGTCTTTCTCTATTTTTTATGAACATTTCCTGATGCTAAATACACCTACACAGATGGAAGGGGATGCTAATACAAGGGTCCCAAAACTCATGAGTCATTAATGTAACAACATGGAAAAGGAGGACATATTTATTGCTACCTCAATTTTTCTGAAAAGCTGCAATGTCCCATCATTTGATTCAGATTTCCATTCTTTGTCTACTTAGTGTCATTAACTGAACTAAATGCGAATATGAGCCGGGTGCTGGTGGCTCATGCCTGTAATCCTACCTACTCAGGAAGTTGAGACCAAAGGATTGTGGTTCAAAGCCAACCTGGTCAGCAAAATCCATGAGACCATTATCTTCAATTAACCACAAGAAACCCGGAAGTGGTGCTATAGCTAAAGTAGTAGAGCACTCAATTTGAGCTGAAGAGCTGAAGAACAGCACCCATGATCAGAGTTCAAGCCCCACAACCAACAAAAAAGTGCAAATATGACATAAAGTTTCCCCAAAAGGAATGATGAAGTCAATAGTAATCTTCCAAAGCAGAGAAAATAATTCCAAAATGATTCAGTGCACCTACTTTTGCTGACTAATTTAAGTTATGGCATCTTTGCTGGACATACTCTCTTCTTGAAAAATTGTCAAATATTAGCTTTATAATAAACATCTAATACTTCTTGGTTCAAAATAGAAGTTCATACTGTTGATGTCACTTGGCTTACTTACTATCTTAGTTCAAAGCCAACCCAGGCAGGAGAGTCTGGCAAACTCTTCTCTGTAATTAAACACCAAAAGAGTAAGAAGTGGAGTTTGGCTCAAGCAGTAGATTAGTAGCTTTGGGGACAGGTGGGTAGGAAAGACAACTGTACAGGGACAGGGTCCAGCTGTGAGTTCAAGCCCTAATAACCATCACAAAATACACAAATAAGCAAACAAAACAAACCCCAGGTATTTCTTTGGGATGCTCCTTAAAGGAGTACTGGTCTGAGAAGAGGCTGATTTTTCTGATCATACTCACTGAATCCTGCTTTTTTGAAATTCCTTTTGCTATGGAGAACTCAGTACCAGAATAAAGGAATTAATAACTGACTCCTGCAACAAGAGAATCAACTCAGGAGTGAAACATCCATCCATAAGACACTTTAAAACCTCCATATCTTTGTTTTTTTTTTGCAGTAGAACAATTTTAAAACAATGTTATTTCCTTTTGTTCTATGCTGGCCTTTAAATGGCACATTGTTTCCTTTTGTAATACTCTCGACTAGAAGTTTACAGACAAGTTTTATATGAGTAAAGAAAACACTCACAAAAGTCAAGAACAGGGGCTAGGAAGGTGGCTCAGTGGTAGAGCGCTTGCTTTGAATGCATGAGGACCTGGGATTGATTTTCAGTACCATATAAGCAGAAAAAAAGCTGGAAGTGGCGCAATGGCTCAAGTAGTAGAGTGCTAGCCTTGAGCTGAAGAGCTGAGGGACAGCACCCAGGCCCAGAGTTCAGGCCCCACGACTGGACTCCTTCGCCCAAAAAAGTCAGGGACAGTTTCCTTCGAGCGTTGGATTCTTTTCTTGTACAGTAAAAAGGAAAGCAAAAGTTAACTTGAACTTTGTCATTCCTCTATGCTCAATTCCTCTCCTTGGAGCAGTTGCCACATCCAGTAACAGTTACTTTCATTTACAGTGACAATCTATGATGCTGCTCCATATAAAATGAATGTTTTCTGATTTCATTGAAATAGCACAAAGACACCATTGGACATGTGGTTACACATATTTCAGAGTCAACTTAGTACAGGAAAAGGATGAAATTGAAATTGCTTATAAATGCATTATCCATTAGTACATCGAGTTCAAACTTCTTAATTCTCTGTAAATTAAGGTGAATTTTAAATGGGAAGAAGGTTTTTGGATCATTTTTTGTGAGTGTATGTGCTGTGCATTAATTTCCCAAGTATACATGAGTTAACAGTAAAAGAAACAATAGCAATAATAGAAGAAAGAGAAGTTCTGTGTTTAAGTATAAGGTTTCAACAAAATATATAAAACTCTACAAATAAGACAACATTGAAACAATAAAGCCACGTCCTGTATGTAGATTCATGGGAGCGATATAGAGAAAGCATTACTCATAAGTGGAGCATAAAGCATGAGGCCATTCCCTTTCTAAATCATTCATGCTAATCATGTAAATTTGTAAAAAGTAGAATGAAAGGATGATTCTGTTTCCAATGCAAGTCAGATATGAGTGAGTATGGGCTTAAGTGGAAAAAAAGAATCCATCTTAAGAGAACAGGGATTATACTAGCAATGAACTTGGTGGCTAAGATCACATTCCTTTACTTATATGCTTTTTTTGCTTTTGTTGGTCATAGCACTTGAACTCTGGGACTGGGCGCTGTCCCTCTGCTATTCAGCTCAAGGCTAGTGCTCTACCACTTGAGCCACAGTGCCACTTCTACTTTTCTGGTAGTTATTGGAGAAAAAAGTGTCCAAGAGTTTCCTACCTCGGCTGGCTTTGAACCCCAATCCTCTGATCTCACCACTGCTCAGCTTACGATCACATTACTAACAGTGTACACTCAGCATATGCAATGTGTATGTTCATCTATCTTTATATGAATTCTTGAGTTAAAAATCTGGGCTACAGGTTATACTTTACACTCACAAAAATGTTTGTAGTTTAAAAGTTGATACTCCTGGAAAAATAAAAAATAAAAATGTAAAGGAGTCCGGGAAGTTCAGTCTGCATTCAGCCTGGACAGAACAGGCTTTGAGACATTATGTATAATTAATCAGCCAAACGCTGGAATACCAGTCATGAGCAAGATTGCTGAATAAAAGCTTCAGGCTTGGGGCCGAGAAGATGGCTCAGTGGTAGAATGCTTGCGTTGCATGAATGAGGCCCTGGGTTTGATTCCTCAGCACCACATAAGGAAAAATGAAAAAAGCCGGAAGTGGCGCTGTGGCTCAAGTGGGAGAGCCCTAGCCTTGAGCTGAAGAGCTGAGGGACAGCGCCCAGGCCCAGAGTTCAGGCCACAGGACCGGACCCAAAAAAAAAAAAAAAAGAGCTTCAGGGTTTTGCATACATACATACAAATATACACAAACACACAGAGGCACTTATATATGCACATACATATACACATATACAAATGAAACAATTCTCAGAATATGTAGAAAAGTTAGTAAACAATAGGAAATACTTCCTGAGTAAGACTAGAATCAAGTGATAATTTGTAATACTAGAAAGCCCTCAAGTGAACTTTCTTCAAAAAAATTGAGAATATTACATAGGTAGGAACCAGAGATAGTAAGAGAGTGAAGTAATCATTATCAAAGTGACTGGATCAGAGGAATTAATCAGAGACTCCTGCAGGTGCATCTGAAAATGTTCATATACTGTGTCAAATGTCAGAATGTCTTTGAAAATTGTACATAAACAGTCTGAGCAGTCATCTAGTGGATAAGATCATAGGAGAAATTCAGAATTGCTAGTCTGTTTCTACATTAAATAAACCAACAAACTATGGCAGCGCAATGTGATACAAGCTTGGAATTCTAGCACTCAGACTAAGACAGGAGATTAGATAATGGAATTACATACCTTTCCTGGACAAGGTAGTATAATTTTGTCTCAATTAAACAAACTAAACAACAAGAAAGGAATACACAGTTGGAAGTTTGGGCTAATTTTTTCACTATGTTTTCAGAAGTCAACTTTTCTATTGAAATGAAACTCATATATAATCCTCAGATGTGTTTTAAGTGCTCTCTTCATTACAGAACATTCCTAGATGCTAAATGGCTCATGATTCCCATCAAAAAAATTGCAAAATTAAGTAAGCATCATTGTGTTGGATTCCAAAGAAATGATGAAGGATTACAAATGGTTAAGCCTGAAGAAATATCAAAGTACTTGTAATGTAAGACTTTATAGCCCTTGCTAAATTAGAGTTGTGATTTAAAATAAATATTTTGGTTTTGTTTGTAATTTCATATTCTATAGGATACTACAAAACTGTTTATAAGTAGAAGGTTTAATTGACAAATTCACAAATGATTCTGGCATTCTATTTTCCTAGAATATACTTTCAAGAGAGTTATAATTAGAACTTAGTTAATAGATAATTCCAACAGTTCATGTATAACATGATAATGTGAATAATGTAGACAGAGTAGCCAACAAACAAATGACATTAATTTATCATTTTGGAAAATGAGCAATTGTTTGAGGGTTTGGTATACTATGGTATGAAGAGAGTAATTGTGTGACATCTTTCATCTACCTATATGTAATGCAACAAGCCATTCCCTTAATTACGTTCCACTTTACAAATTGGGAAAAATGCTAGGTTAGGGATTTGTTTTCATTTTTGTTTTTGTTGTATTGGCTTGTCATAGAGCTTGAACTCTGGCCCTGGACACGGTCTCTGAGCCTGTTTATGCCCTACCACTTCAACCTCAGTGGCACTTGTGTCTGGCTTTTCCTGAGAAATTTATTGCAGATAATTATCTAAGAAACCTTCCTACCTGGGTGGGTTTTGAACCATAATTTTCTGATCTTTTCATCCTGAATATCTATGAGAGTTAAAAAGTATAAATATAATTAATGATTGCAAGTGTTCTGATCTCAAGAATGTCAATGGGGGGAAATGATGCAGCTTGTTTATTGTGGTGTTCTTTCCAGAACAAGGAGGGCATCACATTAGAAGCGTAGTATTCTTTTCATAATGGAGATAAGCTAATCATTATGTTAATTGAGGAATTTTAAGGTGCACCTTACAAGTTGGAAATTGTTGGGCTAGGATGACTTTACGGCATAAATCTTGGGACTGATGATCATAGAAATAATAGCTTACTCTGATAAAAATTATTGCTTACTCTTGAAGAATTAATTAGTACAGATGCTTCAGAGTTTTATTCTCTACCAGAATGTGGCTATTTTTCTGTTTACCTCTCAATCTGTTAACGCCCATTGGAAATTGTATCTATTGCACAATTTCATAAGATGCAAACAGGTACTGTTTTTAATCTCTCAGATATTGAATGTTGAGAATTGTAAAATGAGTAGTTATTAACCATAGAAGTTTTGAAGAACCTATATATTCTGTCCTCTTAACAACTTATTTACTTATAAAAGTTATGGATTTCCTTAAAATTAAACTGTTTTCAGTTTTAGTATGAAAAAGTACTAAATTTATTCTTTTTTCAAAATATTGGCAAGTATATTGTGAAAATATTGTCTAGTTGGATAACATTCAAGTTGAAGACTCTCTGATAGGAAAGGGGTAATTAATTCAAATTAGATGCCAAATAATATTGTTTTTTAAAAGTTACTACATAAACAATAATATTTCCTGTACCAATACAGTGTAATTATATTTTACACAGCTTATTTTTAATTTTATTATCAAAGTGATGTACAGTAGAGTTACAGTAATTGTAAGTAGTGAATACATAACTTTTAAAACTTGTTACCCTTCCCTCATTTTTCTCACAGTTTTCCTTCACCCCTTCACCCTTCACAAGTTGTAATGTACATTTCCAACATATTGTCTTGTGAGTATTGCTATTGCATTGGTTTGCGCTTTGTCCTTTGTTCCTCTTCCCTTCTCTAATTAAGGTAAATGAATACACAATACATAGGGTAACAAAATCAAACACAGCAGGTATAAACCATAGGGAAAAAACCCATAGAAAATAGAAATCACATAGGACATTAAAAACAACAACTGCAAATAAAAATATCTTGGATTTTTTTTTTTTTTGGTAGGTCGTGGGGCTTGAACTCTGGGCCTGGGCGTTGTCCCTTAGCTCTTCAGCTCAAGGCGAGCGCTGTACCACTTGAGCTACAGCGCCACTTCCGGTTTTCTGGTGGTTTTATTGGAGATAGGAGTCTCACGGTCTCCTGCCCGGGCTGGCTTTGAACCATGATCCTCAGATCTCAGCCTCTTGAGTAGCTAGGATTACAGGCGTGAGCCACCAGCGCCCGGCAATATCTTGGATTTTTATCTTGGATTTCATTTTGCTCAGCATCAACTTATATGATCATATATATGCATAACAAAGTCAAGGGAAAATAATAGTTGCATGGGCACTATATCATGAAAACAAGATGTTAAATTTTTTATGTTAAAGATGGAATTAGGATTGGTGAATTCGGGATTCTGATAAAGGAATTTCAAAAGAGTTTAAATTTTAATTGTTCAAAAATTTAAACAACGTAACCTATTAAGAAAATTTAAAATTGCCTGGGAAAATAGGCTTTCATGCAAAGAAGTCCATGGAAACTTAGTAGAGAGGAAGCAATGTGGGTGAAAATAGCACTTTTTCACACTAAACAAACAAACCTCAGAAACCTTGCTGTAAATCCTGTAGGTTCCCTTGAGAATTGTCCTTACCCTGGAAATATACTCTTATGTGTGAAACAAGGTTGTAGTGGAATTTAAATACAAAATTCTTAAAAACATAAGATATCAAAATTTGTGAATTAACCTTTAATTATCAAACAGTAATTCTCTGAAAATGAAAATTTGGGTCAAAATATTTAGGGAGAAAGTGCCCTCCAAAATGAAAGAAGGTATTGGGTTACACTTTTCTCTTCATAACACTCTCCACAATGTTTTTTCATGTGAAACAGTGAAACACAGAAAAAAAAAATCTGATTGGATATTTCTAACCAATGATTTCACATTTCTAAGTGGCTCCTGATATATAATATCCTTTTAACATGAGTAGTGAAGACAAATTAAATAAGCCAAAAAGTTTTGGGATTAGAAAAGAATTGAAAATAGAAAAGGTTAGAAAATTGTTCTTAGAAGCCCTAGCTAAGCATGTTGGCTTAAGCAGTGGAGGGAGGACCAAACTTTTTGAGATAGATTGTCTTAATATTTTTGCTACCTAAAGTGACAGAGCTTATCTGGCTCACTACACTGCAGAACTGATTGAATGAAGACATGAAAATAAATTCCACATCCAAATGAGGCAACTTAAGAAAATTTTAAAAGAGAAACCGTGAAGATGTAGCAGTGACTGAGGCTGTGTAGTCCTTCAGCTTCACTAGACCTAAAGCCAAGGAGCCGTGATAAATTGGAAATCAAGCAAGAGCTAAGAGGAGCACATGGAAGTAGGACGTAGAAACATTGTCCTTTTGTAACATAGAAGCACATAGAAGTAGGACATAGAAACATTGTCCTTTCAAGGTATGGTAATTTAACTCTATTCTCCTTCATACATCTTGTTGAGCCAATGCAAGCCCAAGACAAAAATAATCTATTGAAATCATTTTGCAAGGAATAACTTTTCTGTTCCTTATATGGTATCTAAGGAGAGTCTTTAGAGAAGATAAAAGTGGTGTAGTTTTTAATTCTTCTAAGCATCTTGTTAGCAAAATATATCTTTGAGGTTAGAATTGATTAAACCAAAAAGTGATGGAGTACTTATTTTTCTGGGCACTTTAGACACAAGAAGACATTCAAGGTAACAGAAAAAAGGAAAATGTATAACCAAATATTTGTGATCACAGATTCTTCGACTGGTTTTCTGGAGAGAAACCTTTACATTAGATTTTTCCTCATTAATATAGATGTTGTTTCATGGCAACCAAACGCAAGAGGGAAGTTTAATGGACTCGCTTGCCTAATTCAACAGCATGATAAAAAATGGCAAATAATATTTAGTGAATTATTTGACCAATTACTTTGCCAGAACAAAGAAGGAAAAATATAATTCAAAATCGACTTAAATGTATGAAGAAAAAGTAGTGAAGAGATGAAAGAAAACATAGAGGATTGTTTTCTCTCCAGTGGAGCAATGGGTTCTTGATCTTGTTTCATCCATTTTATATTCTCAAGCTATCAAGTGTGGCTGAGGGCTGGAGTATCCAGTTCATCTAAAGAAAATTAGCTGAAGAAAGATAATATTTGCAGCTGATGTAGGTGATTTATAACCTTAGACAATCTATTTAAACCTGTTCAAAACCCTCTCTTACCCCAAACTGCCCTCTTTGAAAAGCTTTATTTGCTTTTCCCAAGACTGCCCTTCATTAACTCCTTAAAATTTTGAGAGGTCATATTCATACTCTCTAGAGATTGCTCTTTGGTTGTGATTTTTGTGTGTTTTTGATTTTTTTGTTTTGTTTATTAACTGAATTTCAAAAGGTTGTGCAAGTGTGTTACAATTAAATATATCCATCTACATATCCAATGTTCCTGGATCACAGCCACTCCTTCTATCATTCTCAACTAACCCCTTCTCCAAGATTTATTTCTGATTTATCACTTCCTTTATCACATGTGTACATTGGGTATTCTAGCTGTACTTACCCTTTGTTCAATTTTTCATCTTTACTATTATTCCTCTCTGGTTTCAACTTCCTCTCTGATACTCATTCTGTTAAAATGTTTGATAATACTTTGAAAGGTTTATATACATTCAATCCTGCATATACTTTAACTGATGTCAGCTTATATTTCCATAATTCACTCATCTGCAGTAACAATTTGCAAGAATGGAGATGCGAAGCACCTAGACATGATTGTATTCACATCTATTTGAAAGATTGATCTTTAGTCAAAAAGAGTTTAAAAATGGCTTAGAATGTATTCCTAATTATCAATTTTTATAAATGGCTTTGTACAATGGTGTGTGATTATTTTATTTTACCTGGGATAATATTTTCTCCTACTTGTAGGTTTTGGAAAAAGAAGAAAACTAAGATTTACTATTATAGAGGAATATGATAGAAATAGAAGACAGATTTTATGTTTGTCACATCTCTGATGAGTACTCATATTCAAGACTTAAAATCATATTTCTTACTATGTTAGACAGATAGAGAAAACATAAAACAACATATGATAAGCAACTATTTGTGACTATTGTCACTATTTGTGGAGCACATGGGCAGCCAAGATGGCTCTGAGAGGGAGTTGAGTGGGCAGAGCCCAATTTGCTTTACGTTTAGTGCATTACCAGCCCGTGGAAGTTTAGGTGCATGATAGGGTGTGACCTTTACAGTGATTGGTTCCTCTTCCTCCCCTCCCATGTCACGTGCTCTTTTTTGCTTTAAAAAGGGCTTGCTTTGTGTTAATAAACGAGTTTACAGCTTGACTTGACTCCCTGCTGCGTCTGATTTTCTCCCTGGCTAAGGGAGGCTGGGGAACAGGCTACTGGCCACACTAACCTTTCTTTGGACCCCGTCTGTCTTTCATGGGATGGACTAAGACCCAACAACTATTTTGTTGAAATTTACTTCATTAGCTAACCTTTGGGTTTGGAATATGGGAGGCTGATCTATTGAACACATTTTTTGAAGGCACCTACTGAACAACACAAATGGTGGGTGGTACTATTTCTACACTTTAATGAATGGTTGAACCTGTTAGTCATTGGTGCTGGGTAAATAAATCAACTCTATTGTAACTTGCTCCCTACACTTGAAAAACTTTTAATGTCAGTAAGTATCAACTACTTGTCGAAAGTTATTTTGGTGAATATAATTTTAAAACGTTTATTTGAAAATGAATATACTTTCAGGAGATTAAATGTAGGTTATCATTGGTTTGAGAGTGACAACATTTTTATATCACAGAACCAAGTTTAACTGAAGTATCAATGTTTTGAAGCACTAAGGATATTCTCACTTAATGTTTTTCTAAATTACATTTGACCTCTAAGTCCAGTTTTCCAAAAATACGTAGATCAATTATGGATCTTTTTTGGACCACTTATGCTGGACTGATATTATTTCATTACTCATTAGAGCAGGGGTATTAAAAATAATCTTATGACATTTTGTGATCTTTTTCACTCATATGGATTGGTCATCTGTAAACTGAAAGTTTGAATTACAGCACTGTCTCTCAGATTTTGTGATCTCCTCCTTCATTTTAAGTTGCGTTGCATTTCACACTTGCTTACTGATAATTCCTGCATCTCAAGGAATTGGGGACTTGAAATATAGGAAACGAGAAATTGATATGCGTATTCAATTAGTTTCTATTGGCATGTTGCATGGGCCTAGGTGAGAAGTATTGCCCATGTTATCTGATGATGCAAATAACCTGGTGCTGGGATCCTAGGATCTCATTTGGGGAAAGTAAGACCTCATCTGGGAAAATTTCAACTGCAGAAGTTTAGAAGTAGCTCTTAAGCAAGGCTTACTTTGAATCAAATAACTCCACAGAACTAACTCATTTGGATAAATTACTACTTGAAACAGCCATCACCTTTGGATCTAGTTATAAATACTTGAAAGTACAATCAAATCCAAAATGGAAAATATTTAAAATAGTAATTGACAAAAAATTGAAAATGTGAGCAATAGACTGAACAATATATTTTTTCCACTATTCACAGAATTTCAGGGAAATAAAATCAATAGCACTGTTAGAAACAATAATGTTTCCTTGTATCAAATAGGCACCCAAGGATATAAGCCTGTATAAAGATTGCAACATTAACTATTTAATTTAGAGGATACTACATGCTTCAGCAGCATGTATACCCAAATTACAACAATACAGATATTAACATGGCACTTGCACAAAGATCATATGAAAATTTGTGAAGTATTCCAAATTTTTCATTCTTCGGATGCAAGAAATGAAAAACATTTAAAATTGATTACAAAATTACAAGTGTAAAAATATATGTAACTCATATAATTAAAAGTTAGTTTGACATCAGTGTATTAAATCGTGACCTTAGAAAGGCCCTTATATGGGGCTGGGAAGGTGGCTCATTGGTAGAGCACTTGCCTTGCATGCCTGAGGCCCTGAGTTCGATTCCTCAGCACCACATAAGCAAAAAGAGAAAAGCCGGAATTGGCATTGTGGCTCAAGTGGTACAGCACTAGCCTTGAGCTTAAGAGCTGAGGGACAGTGCCCAAGCCCAGAGTTCAGGCCCACGACCGGACCCCCCCACCAAAAAAAAGAAAGGACTTTACATAGTATAACCTTTATAAAACTTTTGAAATTAGACAACATTTTCGTTCTATCCCAAAGAAATATAATACTATAAGGACCTAGGAAACAAAAGAATCTTAAACTATTTCTATATGGAATGAAATCTGAAAGGACACATTAATGAAGCTGTATATTCTAAAGTAGCATAGAATTCAAAGTATTATATCTATGAGAGAATAAAATACATTATGGACACTATAAAAATAGACTATAGAATATTTTAAAATATACTTTTTCAAACAAGCACGAGAAATATCTTTAGTTTCTGTATAAATTTCAATAGATAAGTTAAAATTATTTCTGATTAAAAAGTCACAAACTCTGAAGAAATCATTATAGATGTATACAAAAACTCTTGAATACATTTTGACATGAAAGGCAGGCAATTCACTTGAAAGAATTCCACAGAATCCATGAATTTTACAATAAGTTATTGCTGTTATTTTGATTGTGAAAATGTTTTGTATGGACACAAAGGATGGAATGGCATTTTTGAAATTTAAGAAAAGTAATTGAATCATTGGGACTTAGTAGAACAATTTGTACAGTCTTCCACAACTTCAAAGAGGTAGTGATACATATCTTTTTAGCAATATCAAATGCAGTTTCTTCCAAATTGTTCTTCAGACATGGTTTTATGTAATGTTTCAACAGAAGGAGATCAAATGAATTTTTGCTATCTTAATTTCCAGCAGCAAGATTCAAGGGGGTCAAGAGGCCTTTAGGTTGGGCATTGGAATCTGCATCATGATGAAGTAAGAAAGAAGCCACTCTGTTATTATTCCACTTATATGCACTGTGCAGATGTGTCCATCCATCTACAGTTATTGTGTGTTCCGCTTGAGCCACCAACTCAAGGACAATGTCTAAGTGTCCACTGTAGACTTCCTGATGAAAAGGTGTATATTCATCGTCATCCCTTGTATTCACATGAGTGGCCCTTTTGGAAAGCAGTCTCCACACTGTAGTAAGCCGATTATTTTCGGCAGGACAAAAAATAAATTTGTTGGATCCTTCTCTATTTTCTATTGCAATTGATACCATTTCTCATTTTTTCATCTTGTTTCTCATCTTTATCAGAATTGCCTAACCAGAGACTTTGAGTGCCAGTGAAAATGAGGTGTCCATGTATTTCCCTAATAGTTCATGTTGGTTGAACTGCTCCGACATACCCGGTGAATTTTCTGCATCGTTTTTCACCATGATTTATTTTATCTTTTTCCATTTTTACTATTCTAAATTATTCTAGCGAGAGTAGGGAGTTGATGGAGACAAGAGGAAAGATATTCCTCCGTATTCAATGGTACAGACTGAAAATGAGGACCAGTGGTGTCTTCATGTGCAGCTTATTCTAGGAATGAGAAAATATGAAATAATGCCTTCTACATAAATGATTTGGGAAATGGCAGAGCAGAAAGTAAAATGATGAAACCAAAAATACAAAAGCAAAATATATTAGGATAATTATGGAGCAATCATATTATCTATGAGAACCATGTAAGAGAGAGAGGAACAGAGAGATGTGCAAGGACCTACCTAGCCACAAATCCATGCCTCTGGTCAATTTATAGAGCAAGCAGAATTTTATTTTTTTTTAAAAGATGGAAAGAGAATTCATGTATTTACTTGAAATTAGTAAATACATTTTTGGGAGCCTACATAAAGAGACATAGATTTACCAATATACAGACAAAAATCTAAATCCTTGAGACTTCTAGTAACATATCTGACTTATATCAGTTGAATCACACTTTTCCTGTACAATGAAGGAATAGGCCCAGTCTAGGAAAGCAGCTAGAGAATGCAGGCCGATTGTATCTGTCACAAAACTTTGTGGAAAATGGTATTTAGGATTACTTACTGGTGATCCACTTGCACTGGAAGCATGATTCTGACCTATTGCTTGCTGATTCTGAACTATTGCTTTGATCATTATATTCTCCAAGAAGAAAAAGTGAGAATTGATAACAAAGGAATATAATGCATTTTGATTTCTCATTAAGCACTTTCAATAATCAAAATCACATGAAGACAATAGACAGCCCTATTTTTTTTAAGATGAAAACCGTGTCTTTAAAAAAACAAGGAATTTAAGTAGTCATGCAAAGGACTTCTATTTTATTACTGACTTATACATTTTTTTCTAATGTTGGTACCAATAAATAATGGATCAATTAGAAAGCTCTTAAAGCTATATGTTCAATAGTGAGTTCTATTACACTATATCATGGTATTTTTTGTGTATGGTCTTAAGAAGAAATTTTCATTACTAACTTGAATTTCTGATAGGACAATATCATCACTGTACACTTTGCTTCTATATTCTCAGTTTTAAATTGCTATCTAAGTATGTGCATTAGATAATCATAGAGAAGAGAATATGTCCAGAAAAGAAGCCATAACTTAACTCAGCAAAAGTAGGTACATTGAATCATTTTGGAATTATTTTCTGTGCTTGTGACGATTATTGTTGACTGTGTTGTTCCTTTGGGGGAAACAAAGTCATATTTACACATTTTCTGTTGGTCGTGGGGCTTGAACTCTGATCCTGGACACTGTCCCTCAGCTCTTCAGCTCAAATTTAGTGCTCTTCCACTAGCTACAACACCACTTCTGGGTTTCTGGTGTCTAACTGAAGATAAGTGTCTCATGGATTTTCCTAACCAGGCTTGCTTTGAACCACAATCCTCTGGTCTCAACCTTCTGAGTAGCTAGTATTATAGGAATGAGCCACCAGCACCTGGTTCATATTTGCATTTATGTGCACTAAATGACACTATGTAGACAAAGAATGGAAATTTGAATCAAATGATGTGACATTGCAGCTTTTTAGAAAAATTGAGATAGCAATAAATATGTCCTCCTTTTCCATGTTGTTACATTAATGACTCATGAGGTATGGGACTCTTACCTTAGCATCCTCTGCTGTCTGCTTTTGTGAACTTAGTATCAGAAATTGTTCATAGAGAAATAGAGAAAGACATAGATTTTAGAAAGCAAAGGAGATAAGGTGTAAAAGAAAAGCATAGAAGAATATACAACTTATCACACAAAGATTAAGAACTAGTCTAAGTGATTAGAATGCTAAAGGCACTGAGGAATAAGCCTAGTTGATAACTAGTTCTTCAATAACAATAAATGCTTCCCTAGGACAGTTTGTGGTGTAACTTAGTTATTACTATCATTTATTCCTTCAATCTGGAGTTATTCCTTCTCCTCTGTCAAAACTATTAATTAACCTCTGCCTTTTTGGTGCCCTGATTTACCAAAAAGTTTTCCAAATCTCACATATATACTACCCTTCTTATTGTGATTAGCAGTTACCACTCAAAAGCCTGGAATCTTTGAATTTCCAGGATTAATCTTCACCTGATATCTAAGCACTCTACTGGCATTAAATACTATGACCTATTATGAAAACATTTTTTGTTCAACACAGTATTCTAATATAGGTAAAGTACATGAATTAAGGACTATTGTTAGATATCATTTGGAAGGAACAATTCTATATTCCAAATATGGGTTCTTTATTTCGCATTTAATCACTAAATGACTCTTTTGCCCATCCTGGGGCTTGAACTCAGGGCCAGGGAACTGTTCCTGAGCTTCTTTTTTTTATTTTACATCAATGCAATCACTCTACCACTTGAAGCAAAGCACCACTTCCAGTGTTACCTTTTCTCTTTATGTGGTATGGAGGAATTGAACCCAGGGTTTTACCATGCTAAGCAATAACTATTCCATGAAGCCAAATTCCAAGAGTCCTAAATGACTTTCTTTTTTATATTCATAAGTTTGTGTGTGTGTGTGAAAATATAGTACAGATGGGTTACAATTACATGAGCAAGGTAATGAGTACATTTCTTTTCAAGCATTGTTGCCGCCTCCTTTGTTTCCCCTTACCATCCTTGACGAGTGATCCTCCCACACCGTCACCAAAGTTGTAAAGTTCGTTTTTCGACATAACATCTTTTGCAATGGGACTTTCTTAAGATGGCACTTTTTCATTCTGTTAATATGTATTATAATTTAGGGGAGGTGGTAGAAAAGGAAGTGGAAAACAATACTAAACCAGTAAGGCTGACATTCCTATCACATTACTAAGGAAGTAGTGTTAAGACCTGCAGGACTCATAGGGCTGTTGCATGTGACAATATTATGGAAAACACTATTAACTGTGATCTCCGACATCCATAATATGCTGCTTCCACTTTCAAGGTCAAGAGCCAAATATCTAAGACTTTTTATTGATTGGATGTGTTTCCTAGGGAGGAAATAGGAGGGTGTGATAGGTGATGGTGGAAAAATATGCATATTGGATCCCTGTCCATATTTTTTACAGTTTTAAAAAGTGCTATTGATGAACTCCCAATTACATTCAATTGACTTCCTGTCTGCACAAGATAAAGATAAATGAAGACATTTATTCTGGTGGATAGTCACATATATTAGCAAAATCCATTTCTGGAAAAAAAGATACTTGGTAAGAAAATATAAAGTATTGTCTACAAAATGGTTTCTTTTCTTGGAGAACAAAAGTTAATATTGAAATGATTACTCCAGCTTTGTTTGAGATTTTATGCTGTCTCCGTATCAAACTGTTTTCTACTTCCTACATCCTAGCATAAAAGACATGATTTGAAGTATTTTTAGAAACAAAGGTACATAATAGCTTCCTTCCTGCAGAGACTGTGATGGCAAGTATGATAGATCATATTGTAGTTCTCTTTTTTCCCCTCTTTATCTCGTGTTGCATATCTTGGCATATTACTCCATGTCCTGCACCAGCTTCCTGTAGGTGTGATTTACCTCTACTCTGCAATGTCATGATGGGTCATGTGACTTACTTCAGCTTACAAAAGTGAATCAGAAGTGGTGAAAGACTATTTCTAGGGGAAGATTTCTATCTCATTGTCTGTGTCTAACAGCTGACTTGTTTTTCCTAAGCTATAAAAATAGCATATTTCCAGAGGGGGTCTTCTTTCAACTTATATACTGGGAGAATATAGCATGTGAAATTAAGGCAAAACTCAAATATGGCCTCATACATATAACACAGGCAGAAATAAGCTAATATTAGAATATGATATTAAGATGTTTGTTTCTTACCATCCTTGTATACCGTTATGATAATTGACTATAGCACACTACAATTTAACAAATCCTAAACAAGAACTAAAGAAATAGACATTTCCTGTATAAAATTATTACAATTTTTTTATAAATAAACATTATCCATGTATTGTGAGGTTATCTTTTTCTGTAGATGTGTTTAATCACTCTAGAGCACTGTATACAATATCAAAAATCATTATCCAGACTTTGTGATTGAGATAAGGAAGAACAAAAATAAATAATCGCCTTTATTACCCAAGGAACACAAATTTGAATAATTATCAGATGAGGGAAATATACTCAAATGGGTACTTAAAAGTCCCAGGTGTAGTTCAAAAGATACATGATTAGGTAAGAACCATCAGAAAGATATAAAGATTCCTAATTAGAAGATAAAGGAAAAAACAGCAACCCAGATTCTGAATTTCTGGAAAGCAGAATGGGAACTAAATGCGTTTTCCACTAGAATCATTTTTTATAATTTACAGACAATTAAAAATAATAATATACATATATGTCTATATGCATGTATGTAAACATCTGTATATTCTTATATATATATATATATATATATATTTATATATAGGTATTTGTATATAAATACACATAGTGTTCATACCTATATATTTATTTAAAGAGATTTGAATCAGAAATATATTAAGAGCATATTAATACCAATGAAAAATTTTAACGATCCTGAATAAGTTATCAAAAAAATCCAAATACATATCACTGTAGGAATATAATAACAACCAAAGAACATATGGAAATATCATAACATACCTAGACATTGCATACATATAGGGATTAGTGGAAATAGAAACAATAAGATAGCCCTGTACAACAATTATGTAGAAATTGGAATCCTTGCACAATGGTGCTTGACACTTAAAATGATAGGGTCAGTTTGTTAAACATACTGGCAATCTTTAAGATATTACACATAGAGTGGCTTCTATGATCCATAATTTTGAATCATAATTTTATATGCAAAATAGATTTCAACACATGTCCAATGAGACACATGTACAAAAATATACATAGAAAAACCTTTTTAAATAACATATAATAAAATATTGAAATGCTCATTTAGGATGTTATACCCTTATACACATGTATACAAAGCAATATGCTCTATCATGAGAAAAATTTGGAAACGGTAATATTACATGGGAGAAATGGATAAAATAGTCAACGTTTTCTAATTATATGAGCTTTTATAAATTGGCACATCTGTAGAGGTAGAATATGAAATAATAGCTGCTCAAGGGGAGGGTTGGTTGAAATGATGACAGAAGTGACTACTAATAAATATTGGAGTATTTTGAGAGGGTAGTGATGATAAAATGTTCTAGAAGTGAAGGTGATGTTCTTATTAGAACTCTTTAATATTCTAAGAATCAGTGTATTTTATTGAAGAATTACAGATTGCATTTGCATTAACCTTAGGAAAAATTTTAGAATAGTAGTAGGTGGATCTGAGTGATAATTTAGAATTTAAAATCACAGAATTCTATAATGCGTAACAAGTATGTTGATGAATAAGACTGTCCATAAAATATGATCTGTGATATATACTCTGAGTGACTATAGATGCCATTGCGAGTCTGAATATTCTACAAAATTATGTAAATTGAGGGATGAGATAGGGTTGAGAAGGATGAGGAATAATGATCATCAAGATGCATTGTATTGGCCATGGAATGTGGCTTAGTGGAAGACTGCTTGCCTTGCATGTGAGGAGCCTTGGGTAAGATTCCTCAGTACTACATAAACAAAATAAGCTAGAATTGGCACTATGACACAAGTCGTAGACTACTAGCATTAGGAAAAGAAGCTCAAGGGCATTGCCAAGGCCCAGAGTTCAAGCCCCTGTACTAGCCAAGAAAAAAAAAAAGTGCATTGTATTAAGCCGGGCACTAGTGGCTCACACCTGTAACCCTAACTAATCAAGAGGCTGAGGATTGAGTTTTGAAGGCAGCCCAGGCAGGAAAGTCTGTGAGATTCTTATCTCCAATTAAATCTCAGAAAAATCTGAAAGTGCTGCTGTGCCTCAAGTGATAGACTTCTAGCATTCATCCAAAGGAGCTCAGGGACAGCTCCCAGACCCAGAGTTCAAACCGCAGGAGAGAAAAAAGAAAAAAAAAACTCACTAAACACTATTCATAAACTGCTTGGTCAAACAGCAACTCCCACTCAACTACTTAAAGTTAATTAAAAATATGAAATACAAGTCATTTTGGGAACCAGACATACATACTATACAGGGGACAAAATAAATTTTATATCAGGCAGTTTGCATTGAAATTTGTTCCATAGTCTTCTTACATCATTTATGAAATGGACAATGCTGCCAATTGCAGGTCAATTTCCTTGAATAACAGATTGAATTCTGCTGTCTATTCATAGGAAACACTCGAGGCGATTTTTTCGCCTTTTATTGAAGTATATCTGATATTTTAAACTAGATTTGTCCCAGTATAATATTAATTAAATCAATCATTTCATTAGGGCGATATTGGTCAGATTGTTTTACCAGTAAATCTTATCCCTTATAATAAATGAGAGCATGCTGTGACAGTCTCCTTTTATTATGACCAAATATTTTATGAAATTATCTTAAAAAGGGGAAATATTAAGCTTGGCTTCTTATTTTATACATTTCAGTTTATGTTTCTGTTCCTCATTGGTTTGGATTGCTGGTGGCACAGTACCCCATGTAAGGAACATGTGATGGAGTATGGAAGAAAGGAAATAAAGAAGAAGAAGAATAGGAGGGGGAGAGGGAGAAAGAAGAGGAGGAGAACTTGGAGAGAGAGAAGGAAAAGGAGAAGGGGAAGGAGACAGAGAAAAAAAGAAGGAAGAGGAGGAAAGGACTTTGATCTTAAAATCCACTTTGGTCACAAGTTCTCAGTGACCAAATCTCTACCACTATGCCCACTTGAAAGGGTTCACCTTTCAAACAGTTTGCCTTTGAAAGGGCAACAGTGAAAGCTAATTAAACAGTGAAAGCTAATTAATCTCAATCCTTTATAATTTCAGGTGGGTAAATAGTTCTATACATTTCCATAACTTCTGCTTCTAAATATTTATTTGAATTACTCAGAGAAGCTATTTGGCATGAAGGTGGTTTGATTATACCATTACTCGAGAGATATTTTGAGTGCAAATACATTTTATTTAACAGATAAGGAAGCTTCAAGAGATTTCATTTTGTGACATTCAGTAATGACCATTTCATCTAACTCATAATGACTTGAATTTTTCATAATTTTATGACATTCCATTCAAGTTTTTGGAATCTATACTGAAGTTCTTTCTTTCTAGTTGAAGGAAAAATAAATACTATCACTATCATTTATTTCTTAATTATTCTATAGAGTAAGTACAATATGAATTTCAACCATTCAAAATTAAGTTATGTTCAAGTCTGTAGGAATAATTGCTTAAGTCATTGAACATCTTGCTTCATCACATATGGAGATTGATTCAATTTCTAAAAATCACTGTTTACATAAAATATATGAAATTCAGTGTTTCTCTGAAATGCCTTGGTAATCAAACCTCAGAAAATACATGCACAGTAACTAAGATTTTTATATTCTCAAAAACTGTATGATCTATATTTTATGTCAAAAATGTTTAGGTTTAAAAGAAGATAAAATCATGTGACCGAAGTAGATAATATTTAATTTAACAAAAATCTTGCTTCTTTCACCCTGACAGAGCCTATTGCTCTTACCTTACATGAGATATTTGATTACGATCCCTTTGTTGCTTTTGAATTTAGTGTATTTCAATTTATGCAAAGATTCTGTCATTTAAACTTTCGAGTGTATATTTTTGCATAAAAAATGAAAACTATTTTTCACAGTGCAGGTTCAGGTTTAATAACTAAATAAATAACTAAATGTTAATTTGTTAAATTGAGCTTCTAGATTTCAAAGAATAAGAAATTTATAAATTTTTCTAAGCCTTTCCATTTCCTAACAAATGGGGCAATGTCATTCTTTCTGATGGAGGCATAGAATTCCATTGTGTATATATACCACATTTTCTTGATCCATTCATCTACTGAGGGGCATCTGGGTTGGTTCCAGATCTTAGCTGTAATAAATAATGCTGCAATAAACATCAAAAATAATGAGAAATAAATAGCCCCCAGCTCCTTAAATGACAATAAATAAGTTAAAATAACACAACAAAGAAAAAAGTTGAACTTCATTTTGAAATAATCTTTTTATATTGTGGTGTTTTGCAATTGTGTATTATGTTACTATCACATGAATCTGGCCTCAAATCACTAGGGCTACTAGAAGAAAATTTCCAAATCTAAAGCAGCTAACGTAGCTGTGCAGTTGTTGGTAAGTTTCACTACAGTAGCACCAGGCATTAACTGTACAAGAGAAGTATTTCTAGTGGATTGCAGGCAAGAATGTGATGAAAAGCATACTTTTATCTTCCTAGATTAAATAATAAGACCACACTTTAAAAGCTTACTAAGTGATCAGTCCATAAATAACAGTGCCACTTTTAAGGCACTCTAGATAATTCAAGTCCTTTAGCTCCCCACAACCATTACTGTCATTCATTGCCAAGGTGCAGTTCCAGATCTTTTTGATATTTCAAATGGCTTCGGATTAACATTAACAATAATTCAAGTTGTTGAGAAAATGTACTTCAGAATAAGCAAAATATCAGAATCAACTCCATATCATAAACTTTAGGGAAAATGAATTAAGGAATATGGCATGTCCTTTCTAACTTGATATTAGACATTAGGGAAAAATGCCAGAAACAGCCTGCAAGAAGGAAATAGAAGCCTTTGATGAGACAAGTAATTTTCCTACATTTTATGTGATAGCATATTTTTGTCTGCTAATTAGGGAAACAAAACGATTTTTAAATATGATATGAAATCAGGGAGTAGATGGTTCAGGAGCTGGGTCGTTCTGTTAAATATTCTCATTATTTTGAATGATCTGGTGTCTTTGTATGTGTGGTATTATGAATGTATTTTATGTCTGGGCAGGAAAGTTTGATTATTTGATCATTGTCTGATACCCAATGTCAGGAACCTAACCTGAGTTAGAGTGCTAAATATGTGTGTGTATGTGTGTGTGCCTGCAAGCATGTATTTACAAGGCAGAATCTACTTTCTCTCAGGGTATGTACTTAATTGTATTAGTTATACTACATTAATGACAGCAGATAAAGCTAAAGAAAATTTGGGCCATATGCTTATGTTGCTAAGATTGCATGAAGTAAAATTATATTTGGGGTGTGAGTATTGTGGAAGGTCAGCTGAAAGTATAACCATTGGAATATTCAGAAGGATATCAATGACAATGATTTTAGTGTAGATCAATTTTAGACATTTGCAAGGCTATGTAATCCTATATAAAAAGGCAATATTTATTGATTTTCCATAGCTACACTATGCTATATCTTTGTAGGAATACAAGTTAAAATTTGGAAACATAAAATAATATCATTATTTACTACATACAGTTTTATACTTCAGTTTCTTCAAGTAGAAATACCATTTACTTCTACTGCAAAGGAAGGAAAACCTTAATATTACAATTTGTGCCATATTTCACATTGGGAAGCTTTGTCTGTATCAATAAGCTTATTTCTTTTGTTTCTGCTTTCCTATTCATAACTTTGTTTCTCATACTATTCTTTTTTTTTAATTTAATTTTATTTTATTTGAGAACATACTGTACAGCGGGGCTACAATTACATGGGCAGGATAATGCATACATTTCTTACCAAGCATTGTAGCCTCCTCCTTTGTTTACCCTTCACCTCCCTTCCCAGCCTCCCCCCCTCCCCCCCACCAATTATACCCCCCTCCCCCCCCCACCGACATTGTAAAGCTGGTTTTGACATGACATTTTGTACTTCTCATTGTTGCAACAGGTCCACCTGAATCCTTAAACGACTTGTTTGTCCCCATCTCCTCCACATGTTATACTGACATCAAATATAGTGAAAGCGGGGGTTACACTGTCGGGGAGGGACATACAAAGCAACAAAGAAATAATCCTATAAATGCGTTAGAAACACATGCATGAAAGGAACGAAAACATTAAAATACATATTTAAGGGTTCATTTTCCTAACATCACATTATCTGACCTTTTCCGCTTGACTCATACCTATACTAGATATTGCAATTAAGGGAAACCATGGGACCTATGCTTCTTTGGGCCTGGCTTACTTCACTTAATATAATTTTTTCCAAACCGTTCCATTTCCTAACAAATGGGAAAATGTCATTCTTTCTGATGGAGGCATAGAATTCCATTGTGTATATATACCACATTTTCTTGATCCATTCATCTACTGAGGGGCATCTGGGTTGGTTCCATATCTTAGCTATGGTAAATAATGCTGCAATAAACATAGTTGTGCTGGTAGCTTTAGTGTGGTCTTGTTTGTAAACATTTGGGTAAATGCCCAAAATTGGGATTGCTGGATCATAGGGGAGATCTATGTGAAGTCTTTTGAGGAACCTCCATACTGCTTTCCAAAGTGGTTGAACAAGTTTACATTCCCACCAACAATGAAGTAAGGTTCCTGTCTGTCCACATCCCCTCCAGCATCTGTTGTTGTTAGAGTTCTTGATTTTTGCTGTTCTAACAGGAGTGAGGTGATATCTCAATGTTGTTTTGATTTGCATTTCTTTTATGGCTAGGGATGTTGAACATTTCTTCATGTGTCTATTGGCCATCCTTCTTTAGATCTTTACTAGCCATACAACGGACAAGGGTCTCATATCTAAAATATACTTGGAACTCAAAATTTAAACCACTCATACTATTCTTCTAAGGATTTTTTCTTTCTCCCAGTGTGGGGCTTGTACATACCTCATGCTCTCAGTTTGTTTGCTAACAGTAGTCAATCCACCATATGAACCATGTCTGCAGCCCAAAAATTTTTGTAGTAAATTGGAGATAGAACCTCATGAACTTTCCTACCAGCCTGAAAACCATTATCCCTGATGTCTCATCCTTTTTATTCATTAGGATTACAGAGATGAGTCATGGACAGCAAGAGTCAATGACTTTTATGTCTTATAGATTCCACTTGTTTGTTAGTGAATGTAATAATAAACTACCGCAGATTGGGTAGCGTTAGTACTGTAAATACATTGCCTTTGAGTTCGTGGGAGTAGAACTCCAAGATCAAAGTTGGCTTCTTCTGAGTCCCCTTTCCTTGGCATATTCAAGGCATTCTGATTCTCTTGGAAGAGACTTCAACTTAAATGCTCCATTTGAGATTCTGTTTCCAAATGCAGTCACTTTCTAAGACAATGGGTTTTCTATCTTTAATATGACTTCAGTAGGACAGTATCCAACACATAACATATTACTAATGGATAGAAGAAAATCTCTAATAGGAAATTATTTGATTTGGGCATGGAAGTTATGGTTAGACTTTTAAAAATTAGGCAAAGGGGTAAAGGTCTTATTAGAACTTGTAAAATGAGTATGAAGTCTTGACCTTAGATATGCCAAATTCTTACCCTGGCACACACTTAAATTCTTAGTGGTACTAGAGGACTGAACCCCAAACCCTATACTTATGAAACAGCATCTCTACCAGGGTCATACCTGCAGATTATAATTGGATTTCTTGTTTTGAAGTAATATCACTATGCCTGGGCCTGATTGGACTGCAGTCCTCCTAACACAAACCAAACATTGTTTCCAGCAAATGATTAGTTTCTGAAACTTCTTTGTATTTTCTGGGCTTGCCTGGAACTGGAATTTTCTAATTGTTGATGCCCAAGAAGATAAGATTGCAGGTTTGAGACACTTTAACCAGTAAAAGTATTCAATTTCAAAATTTCTTGATATTTTCTATATTTGTGTTTAACATATATAGCTAACCTTCATTTTCTCCCTTTTTTGCTTAGTATTCTTGAATTGAAATCATTGCCTTTGTTTTGGATGGAATCCCATGACAATCAAAAAAACTCCCAAAATTTTATGTCAAACATCATGGAAAAGAAGGCTTCAGGTTGGAAAAAAACATTGATCCTTAAGTTATAAATGCTATATATTTATAGTGTTGCTCAACGTTTTCTTAACTATGAAAAGGAAGACAGAATTGTAAAAGATGTCAGACATAATTTTGATGAACTTCCAGGTCTCCTTAGAAATTCTGTAGTTGTCACTTCATGCTATCTTCCTTCCTTAAAGCTTGCTTTATTAAAGCCCTCTGGGAGGATATTGGCTGGACTGAATGGTAATATTCTCCAGGAGATGAAGCTGATTTTATAAAGCTGATGGTGTGGTAAATAAAGGAATGATGAGAATAAGCACAGATATTTTCACAGAATGAGCAGACCAGGCTCAAATACTGAACACCAAAACAAAGCAAAGTTTCCAGTCTGATGATCCACATTGGAACATATATATATATATATATATATATATAGCTAAATATACATATACAAATATATACATATACATATATCTGCATGCATGAATTAGTAAATCTCCAGTAGAATATAGAGAAACTTGGCCTGACAATTATTAAACTATATCAAACTGGTTGCAAGTAAGGTACAGTAAAAAAGCAATAATTTAGAATACATTTTTTTAATTTTTATTTTTTATTGTGAAAAAACTGTACAGAGGGGTTACATTTACATGGACAAGATGAGTACATTTCTTATCAAGCATTGTAGCCTCCTCCTTTGTTTCCATTTCCCATCGCTTCAAAGCCTCCCCCCAAACCTAATCCTCCCCTCCCCTCCCCACCAAACTTGTAAAGTTCGTTTTCGACATGACAACCTGTACTTCTCAACTTGCAACGGGTCTACCTGTATCCTTATTTAAATGACTTGCTTTTCCCCTTCCCCTCCACAAATTATACCGACATCAAATACAGTGAAAGCAGGGGTTATACTGTGGGGAATGGACATACAAAGCAACAAAAAATAATCATATGAATGCATTAGAAACAAATGCATGAAAAAAAACAAATATTGAAATACATATCTAAGGGTTCATTTTCCTAACATCACCTTATCTGAACTATTCTGCTTGACTCATACATATACTAACTATTGCAAATTAGGCAGACCATCGGACCATTGGGCTTGGCTTACTTCACGTAATATAATTTTTCCAAGTCTTTCCATTTCCTAACAAATGGGGCAATGCCCTTCTTTCTGATGGAGGCATAGAATTCCATTGTGTATATATACCACATTTTCTTGATCCATTCATCCACTGAGGGGCATCTGGGTTGGTTCCATATCTTAGCTATAGTAAATAATGCTGCAATAAGCATAGTTGTGCTGGTAGTTTTAGTGTGGTCTTGTTTGTAAACATTTGGGTAAATGCCCAAGAGTGGGATTACTGGGTCATAGGGGAGCTTTCTGTGGAATCTTTTGAGGAACCTCCATACTGCTTTCCAAAGTGGTTGAATGAGTTTACACTCCCACCAACAATGCAATAAGGTTCCCTTCTGTACACATCCCCTCCAGCATCTGTTGTTATTAGAGTTCTTGTTTTTTGCCATTCTAACTGCAGTAAGGTGGTATCTTAATGTTGTTTTGATTTGCATTTCATTTATGGCTAGAGATGTTGAGCATTTCTTCATGTGTCTATTGGCCATCCTTCTTTCTTCTTCAGAGAATTATCTCTTTAATTCTTTAGCCCACTTATTTATTGGGCAGTTGTTCCTTTGAGGATTTGTTGTTGGGGGATTTAATATTTTGAGTTCCAGGTATATTTTAGATATGAGACCCCTATCCATTGAATGGCTAGTGAAGAACTTCTCCCATTCCGTGGGCTTTCTATTGATCTTGCTAACCATGCAGAAGCTCTGAAACATCATGCAATCCCATTTGTCCAAACTCTCTTTGATGTGTTGTGTTTCCGGGTTTCTATTAAGAAAATTTCGGCCTGCGCCAAGAAGACCTAGGGTTTCTCCTATTCCATCCTGTAATGTTTTCAGAGTTTCTGCTTTGACTCCAAGGTCTTTGACCCATTTGGAGTTGATTCTGGTGCAGGGTGATATATAAGGATCTAGCTTAATTTTCTACAAGTAATTAACCAATTTTGCCAGCACAATTGTCTTTCTTCCATTCTAGTTTTTTAGCTCCCTTATCGAAGATTAGATGGCTATAGGTCTGTAGGTTCATTTCTGGGTTTTCAATTCTATTCCATTGGTCCTGAGTTCTGTTCTTGTGCCAGTACCAAGCTGCTTTGATTGCTATGGCTTTATAGTAGATTTTGAAATTTGGTATTGATATTCCTCCAACAGCGTTCTTTCTGTGGAGTAGCGTTTTTGCTATTCGGGGTCTTTTATTGTTCCATATGAATTTTTGGATTGCCTCTTCTATTTCCTTGAAGAATAACGTTTGAATTTTGATAGATATTGCATTGAATTTGTAAATCGCCTTGGGAATTATTGCCATTTTCATGATGTTAATCTTTCCAATCCAGGAGCATGGGAGTTTTTCCCATTTTCTAAGTTCTGTTTTGATTTCCTTTTTCAAGTTTTCATCAGAAAGGTCCTTCACTTCTATTGTTAAGTTAATTCCTAGGTATTTTATTTTTTGTGGGGCTGTTACAAATGTAGTTGCTTTTGTAATTTCAGCCACACATTTCTCATTGTTGGCATACAGAGAAGCCATTGATTTTGGGGGGTTAATTTTATACCCTGCTACTTTGTCAAAGTAACAGGGAGTGGAGTCTATGGGATTCTTTAAATACAAGATCATGTCCTCTGCAAAGAGGGAGAGTTTCATTTTTCCTTCCCTATTTGCATCCCCCTTATGTTTGCATCTTGTCTTATTGCTGTAGCTAGGCATTCTAATACTAGATTGAAGAGAAATAAAGAGACTGGACAACTAGCTATTTCTACAAATTCTAATCAGATCTCAGCAGATTAAATATTTTATGGAATTCCTATTAAAATATTGCTTTGCAGACTGACTGTTTCTTCATACTACACCTATGTATATCTGTGTGTTTGTATGTGTATATTTGTGTGTGTTTGAATAAACTAATACAACAATGTAGCAGATAAAATATTAGTATGGCCTGTCCAAAGAAACATACATCCCATGTTTTCCCTAATTTTCAATAACTAATGCATGTCTGGGATAAACAGAAATGTTCAAAGCTATGTCCATTTGACCAGAAAGATAATGTTAACAGAAATGAACCCCATAATAGGGACACAAGTGTTTATTTCTTTCTTGCTATTGTTTCTAACATACTTATAATGTGCAATGTGATTTTTTGTGTTTCTTTATAGGTTCCTCCCCCAAACTATAACACCTGTTTTCACTGTATTTGTTGCTACTACATATTGTATATATGCTCCTCTAATTTGGGAAGGGGAAGGAAAAAACCAAAATGCTTAAATGGAATACAAGTTGACCCATTGTAACGATGTGATGCACGAGACATTATGGTGAAAAATGAACTTCACAATTTAGGTTGGGGAAGAGGGGATGGGAGTATACTTGTGGATGTAGGAGGGAAGAGAGGTATGGGGAAAATAAAGGAGGAGGTAACAATGCTTGTTCAGAAATGTACTCATTACATTACTCATGTAAATGTGTCCCCTCTGTACCGTATTTTTACAATAAAATGTATAAAAATGTTCTGAGATGGAAGAGTTTATTTCCTTTATTTTATTTTATAATACCGTGAACAAAGAAATCATTGCAAAACACTGATATGAAAGTATTTTGAATAAATGTATGTGTGTGTGCATGTGCACACAGCCACTTGGCATGCTCAGTGTTGGAAATCAGGGCTTCAAGGTCTTGCTAGGCCTTTCCTCTTTCGATTGGTGAGCTACTCTATGAGCTACATCTCTATTCTTAGCCCTATGCTAGTTAATTAAAATTTTTGAAAAATAATCTCATGAATTTATTTTGCCCTGATTGGCTTCCAACAGTTATTCACAAATATCCAGCTCCTGAGTAGATATGCCCAATAGGCACGATTACAGGTGTGACCAAGCACCACAAGGCTTTCAGAATAATTTTAAAAGTAGAAGAAAATTTACTTCATGGAGGCCTGTTTTATTATCTCCTACTTTTAAACATTTTTGTTGATTGAATGTGAATACTTTTTCATTCTGGGATTTTTAAAAGACAGTAAGTTTTAGTACTTTTTCAAAAGGAAACATTGACTCATTTCCTTTCTCACTGTGTGTCTTTGGGCCATGTACTTAGTGCGCTTAATTGCAATTTTTCCCAACACTAAATTGGTAATAACATTAAGATTATAGCAAATGTTGTCAAGAATTAAAGGAAATAAAACTTGTGAAATACATAACCTAAAATTCTATGAATGAGCTTTGAGTTTAGCCAGTGCGTTTTTTAAAATACTAAATAGAATGCGATAAGCATTACAAAAACTCTTACATGTAGTGAGCAACCAGAAGTAATGTTATGTATTGACCATGCTCTGCTTCCAAGGAAGCCAGGTGGATAACTTCTCATGCTGTAAATCAAACTGGTTATCTTATGTCTTGTTATTGTAAAAATATCAGGAACAGAATGAATGGAGGTTGTAAACTGAGGTGAAGTCCATATGTAAATGTGAAAAACTGATAAAACAAAAGTATCTGAGCAATATATAGTGTTTTCCATCATAAGGAAGACCTAGAGGAATTAATTCTCTTTTTGATATCCTATCATAGGTCCTTAGAAGGTTGAACTCTTTCCCCATTCTTGTAGCAGCAGCATCAGATGAGAGGAACTGTATTTTTTTTTGTTGTTTCCTTCAATTTATTCTTCAGTCCAAATCTGTAGTACTTGAGATTGAAAGAAACCAAGGGAAATTAGACACATACACTTTGTAATGAATAATCAAGGTAAAATAAATAAAATACATACAGCCTTGTAAAAGGTCTAACTAAATTGAGTTACATATTCTCAAGCATAAATAGAGAATGATTTAAGCAATATCATGTTATTGATAATTGAAAAATGTTGAGTTGCTTAATTTTTTTTCCTTTCTACTACCTTAAATTATTTATTGATTTTGCATAGAAGATTAAAGATGAGATTAACAAGAAACTTGATTTAAAATGGACAAAAGTTCAAAATAGACATGTTTTCCTTAAATCCTTGAAGATCGACAGTGGGTTAACAAAATTGTACTTAATACAACTTGTATGCTGGCTTAATGCTTTGAGACCAGAAGTCATTAGGGAAATATAATTCAAAATTACTATGATACTACTTCATTACTACTATAACTTTTATCAACAAAATCAAAGGAACCAGGTGTTGTGGTAAAGGCTTGTAATTTCAAGCACTTAGGAGGTCGGATTTAAGTCTACGGCCAGTCTGGGTTGTGCTGCAGATATTAAAAACTTGCCCATTATTATTAAAGGTAATAATGGTGAGAGTGTGGAGAAAAGGAAATTTTCTACACTCTTGGTCAAAATACAGGTTAGTATTCTCATTGTAGAAAGTAGTATGCAGTTTTCTAAAGAGGCTGATATCTTAGGATCAGATTCAAAGCCAGCCCAGGCAGAAAAATCTGTGAAAATCTTATCTCCAATAAACACCAGAAAACTGGAAGTGGTGCTGTAGCACAAGGGGTAGATTGCGAGCCTTGAGCTGAAGCGCTCAGGCCCTGAGTTCAAGCCCCACAACCGACAAAAAAAGAGAAATGCTAAGCTAATGTATCATCTTACCCACCAATAATGTGATTATTTCTCTCTCCGTAACTCGTAAATATATCTGTAGTTCATAGTTATTCACCTTATTCACAACAACAGCGAATATATAAGTCAAAGTTGTGTTCAACTACAGACTAATAAAGCAATTGTGGTAATGTACAATTTTTTCACATTTCTGCCTTCCTTCTCTTCTCATATAAGAAAACACTGATAACACTATAAATATATTGAATTTATAAATTAAGGATCGGTGTTGTTGTTGTTTTCCAACCTGAAGCCTTCTTTTCCATGATTTTTGACATAAAATTTTGGGAGATTTTTTTTTTATTGTTATGGGATTCCATCTAAAACAAAGCCATGTATATCGAGAAAGCCAATGTTTTCAACTCAGAATACTAAACAAAAGAGGGAGAAAATTAAGGTTAGATCTATATGTTAAGCACAAATACAGGCAATATCAGGATATTTTGAAATCATATACCTTTACTTGATGAAGTGGCTCAAACCTTAATCTTATCTACTTGGGCAACAAAGATTAGAGAATTCCAGTGCCAGGCAAGCCCAGACAACAAAAAGAAGTTTCAGAAACTCTAACCATTTGCTGGGTGCAATGTTTTCTTGCCTGTGTTAGGAGGACTGCAGTCCAATCAGTCCCAGGCATAGTGATACTACCTCAAAATAAGCAATCCAATTACATTCTGCAAGTATGGCACTAGTAGAGATGCTGTTTCACAAGTATAGGGTTTTTGGTTCAATCCTCCAGTACCGCTAGGAATTTAAGTGTGTGCCAGAGTAAGAATTTGGCATGTCTAAAGTCAAGACTTCATACTTATTACCATCTTTGTGAGAACTTCAGCTTCCTTATTTGGAAACTGAGCTGTTCAGTTAAGAGTGAATAGATGAATCTTATTATTTAAAATTTCATTTAACTGAAATTGGAAAGATTAATGTCCCAGACACTATTCATATTTGAGATTCATTAGCCACATATAGCCAGTGGGTAGTGTGTTAGACAATGCATATACAGAATATTTCCATTATCACAGATGTTTCCGTTAGAACTGTTTTAGAGCATGTTTCTGCTTGTTAAGGGATGGTTCATGTTAATAAACTACATACGCTACATAGATGGTACTAAGACTGAAGGTCAGCCCAGAAAAGCAAAACACCCATGAAGTTAAGATATAAATATAAATTTTTCTACATAGGCACACTTATTTGTGAGGAGGAAGAGGATCAAACAGTCAATGTCAGCAGAATCAACGCTCTCAACTCTAGGAAAGAATAGGTGGAACTTTTAGCAATTCTTTGCAGCTTTGCTTCTGTGATTGAAATTGGCTGTGGTATTCTCAATGGTGATTTTGTTGGAAAATGTACATGTGTAATTGTCATATTAGCTCACAGAAGAATTAGTATTTGTGCTTTGTAAATGTCATTTGGTATTTATATATGACATTTCAATTTCTTCTGGTACCAATACACCACAAATATCTTTATATGGCTTCTGAGATTTTGCTTCCATTAGCTTTGTTGTTCTTACCGCAGACATTTAAAAAAAATAGTGGAAAAGTTAAGACTTCCTTGTGTTTTATAATCCCATTAGTACTCAGTAAGCTTAATAAACAGTGAGAATACAAGAACTATGTGAAGAAATTATATCTCCAATTAATTACTGGAGCAAAGAGAACTGGCTTTCCAGAATCTCACCTTCAGAATTCAAGAATGAGGTGGGAATAAGACAAGCAAAGACAGAGAGTAATTTGCACTGCAGTTGCTGTGCTGTCACAATGAACACCTGTTCTCATGCAATCTTTTTGAATCTCACAGTTAGCTTTTTTGTGGTTTTTATTAGTATGACAAAGATGACTGACTTTCCCAGATTTACAGTTGGAAATGTGTGGGACACATTCCTTTATCTATGGAATCTTCCTTAAAATTGTGCATCATTCACTTTGGTTCTCGATGCCTTTTCCATCCTTGTCACAAGTATCTATTTCTACAAATGGAGACGCTGGTTCAACATTTGCCTTTAAATGATTAAATAATGTGGATTTTGGAGGTTGTTTGATTTACTGTAGAAGCAAAGTATTATGGGTAGGACCCTTTGGTCCATTTTGACGCTTCTTTGTAGAATTCTTATTGGGGTCCTTACTCATGGACTCATGTGTAAGTAATTCCCCCCCATATTCCAGTATAATCCAGTACAGTGGGACAATGCATTAGAAATTTAAAACATGCATATAACTCTTAAAATATACTTTCAAATATAATGACATAAATAAAAGATTTTGTTTCTATTTTTTAATCTTAGTATTATTGTCAAGGTAATGTACAAAGGGGTTCCAGTTACATAAGTAAGGTAGTGATAACATTTCTTATATAACTTGTTACTCCCTCCCTCATTTTTCTTCCTCTTTCCCTCACTTTCTCAATCCCCCCTCCCAAGTTGTACAGATCATTTCCAACATATTGTTATGTTTGATTGCCTTTAAGTAAATATTTGTGCTGTTCCCAACTTGGAGCTCCATGAAGCAAACACTGGAACACCACAGTTAGACCCCTCTATACATATTTTCCTACAATTTGAGGTCATATATTTGTTTGATTACTCATTTGTATATTGCCAAATCTGGAGTTTGAATCCAGGGCCTGCACATTGTTCTCAGCTTTTCTTTTTCCTCAACTCTAGCCACAGATCAATTTCTGGCATTTTGTTGTTTAAATGGGGGCTGGCTTTGAACCATGATCCTCAAATCTCACCCGTGTCAGTAGGATTGCAGGGGTGAGCCTACTTTATAATTTTACTTTTCATCTCATTATATCATGCATATATTTCCTATCCAATAATATCCTTAGAAATTTCATACTGTTTTAAGAACATTACTTATAATGAGTACATGGGACTCCAGTGCTAATAAATTCCATAATTAATTGAACTGTCTCTATCCCTGAAAATATTTGTTGTCTCGAAAATATTTAAATGGATCATCATAGTACTTTTGGATTTTTCATTCTAGTATCTATTTTTTTTATAAATAGATTAGCATCTGCTAGTTGTTAGAAGGAACCAAATACAAACATTCTTCTTACAAAATGATCCATCTTAACTTGGCTCACCTGAAACAGTAAGTTACTCCTCCCTGTGAATTTATTCTTTTTCCCAGCATGCAGTTCCAGTTTTGTAACTTTTACACACCTTACCTACTATAATGCCTTTGTCTAAAATCCCTCTTTCTATCATCCAGTTTTTGTACAAACCTTTTCCATTGTATTTCACTAATAGGAAGGCATATTTCACTAATACCAACTTAATGTCATCATTTCCATGGGTATTTCCATTTTAGCCTGGATCAGAACTTGATTCTAACAAGATTTTATTTTAATGGAAGAATCAGAGCATCAATTGGAAGCCTGAGAGTACCCTTATGAACAAATTTTATCATTCATTGCTTAATTTTCTTTTGGAATTTGAAGGCTAAAGATTACCAGCACATATATCTTCTGTTGTCACTGTATTTGATTCCCGTTCCCTGTATCTTGTATATACATTTTTATAATGTGGGGAGGGGAAGGAAATAACAAAATTCTGAAACAAGGATACAGGTTGACCAAATGTAACAATGAGATGTGCAATACACTATGTTGAAAATGAACTTCACAACTTTGGGGTAGGGGGAAGGAGGAGTTGGGAAAGTACAGAGGGAAGGAAATGTAGTGGGAAAACAAAGGAGGGGGTAACAATGCTCGACAAGAAATGTACTCATTACTTTACTGTAACCGTAACCCTGTAACCCCTCTATACAGTATCTTTACAATGAAAATATTTTAAAAAATATTTCCAGCTCATACTCCCATGGTTAATTTGTTATACACCTTAAATGCTTCATAAGGGTCAAAATGGGAAACCAAAAGAAAGCAACTTTCAATATAGATTTCTATTGTTGTAACACTGAGATGCCAAATGCATTGCCAAGTGCACAGGAACACAGATTACAATCATTAACCTCTAGAATTTTGAGTTGTCTTCTTTGGCTTGAAATCTCTTAATTGTATTATATACAATACGCAGAAATGTCCTGAAAAAATGTTCATGGATAAAGAACAGTTCTACAAAATCAAGAAAATTTGTACCAAGTCAAAAAGAGGAAACTAAGCCAAGAAAAATTTTATTTATTCATATAAAGCTAGGATTGAACATGGGTCTACCAATAGTCTGAAGAAAAACAATTATTTAAGTGAGTTCTTATTATAAATATAGTAATATAATTACATACATGGTAAAATAGAACCTGATGATGAGCTATGAACTCTGGCTGGGGAATTCAAGAAAATCTTTCTTGCACAATGTCATGATACGTAGGAAGGGAGAAAACAAATATTCTGTAAAATGATGAAAAGCTTACAAAGCAGTAATCTCCAAATATTATGACCAAGGAATGTAAAGTATCAGGAACTAGGTAGCAGTAAATTGGAAAGTGAAATTGGAGAAATTGAAATGGCCATATAGCTTGGTATTATGGCACTTTCTTAATATGTATAGGGCCCTAGGTTCAATCCCCAGCACTAAAAAGGAAGGAAGGAACGAGACCTAGAAAGATTTGTGAGGTGGGCCCTGCACCATCATAGGCTTTTTATTCTCTAGCCCATGATTCCATACTGTTGATTACACATTATTACTGCATGGGAGATTTTAACTTCAGTTGCCCAAGTCCCAGCCATTTTTAGTTGTGTGGGTACAAATCTATCAACTTCAGCTCATATGACTTCGGGGCACCAGTAAACACCCAGGACAGAGATATCATGAGAGCACATATGAGTCTAGAATGGTCTATGAGCCTTTTATTTCTGCAGAAAAATAAATACACATGGTATGTTAGCCTAAGTATGGATATAGATTAGTCTGAGTTTAAATGTACCCATATAACAGTTTTGCAACCCTGAGTAAATTACCTACCTCTATTTAAACCTCCATTTCTTGTTTTGGACATGGGGGCCAATGAGACTACAGTGCTAGTGTATTTCTAAAGTGTTTTCTGGCTATGCATTTTTAAATTTATTATAACTACCGTTAGTTGACTTGTTTATATAGTGCACATTTGCACCAGGTGCTGATGAGCAAAGCAGAAGACGATGAAGTGTGCTTTCTTAGGTCTCTCGGGTACTTGATGTAATTCCTTACACTCCAAAATTTATGAAGTCAGAGTTTGACAACAGGGCAATTTTAAAACTTTTCTCTATGGAGCCTTAGCATTCTTCATTATCAGAAGGACTCCAGAAAGATGGAAAATTAAAATAGAGAAACTGGGGCTGGGAAGGTGGCTCAGTGGTAGAGTGTTTGCCTTGCATGCATGAGGCCCTGGGTTCGGTTCCTCAGCACCACATAAGCAGAAAAAGCCAGAAGTGGAGCAGAGGGTCAAGTGGTAGAGCGCTACTCTACAGTTGAAAAGCTGAGTGACAGCTCCCAGGCCCAGAGTTCAGGCCCCACAACCAACAAAAAGAGAAAAGAATAAGGGAAAAAAGAGAAACCACAACAGTCCTTGTCAACTAGCTTACTGTTAGTCCTTTTGATCTATGATCACAAATTACCAGACACTGAAATGGTTATAAACAACAAATTTATTTCTGCACTCTGGAGGCTGGAGGACCGAGATTGCAATGCCAGCAGAGTCACGATTTTTTTTTTTTTTCTGAATGATGCACTGTACTAAAGATCAGGAGTGAAATCTATTTGGTTTTGTTTACTTAAATCCCAGTCATAAAGGCTTGCCTCCATGACTTAATTACCATCCACATACACACAAAGGCCCACTTCTGCCTCAAACTGTGATCCTCTTACTTCTGCTTCTCTTATCAACATGTGTCACGTTTGTTTGAGGTGTTGATATTTTCACAATACCAAGCGCAAGTGTCCGATACCTTCCAGAGACTAAGTCATAAGTAGTTAGAATTATAGGCATGCACCACTATATCAAGCTGAATTTTTCTAAAAAGAAATCTTCAGTAGCTGTGCTAACAAAGAGATATTCACTCACTTATCTTTAGTCTGCAATTCTCTGCCTCTGGAAATTCTTTCTCATTGTTCTCCTCAATGAAGCCGGCAAGTTTGTGATAACTTCAGTTTTGTTAATGCTTTCAAAATATTCCTTTTTAGTCTACATTCTTCATGCCTCATGATCTATATCATAGTGATTTTCCTTACCAAAAATGTTTGTCTCAGCCAGGAGAGGTGACTGATGCCTGCAATCCTGAGGAGCTGAGATGTAAAGACTTTAGTTGGAATCCAGCCACATATTTTCTATCTAAAGGAAACTGGGTGCCTC
Organism: Dipodomys merriami; assembly: GCF_024711535.1. Taxonomy (NCBI): domain Eukaryota; kingdom Metazoa; phylum Chordata; class Mammalia; order Rodentia; family Heteromyidae; genus Dipodomys; species Dipodomys merriami. Next base: position 1,614,690 of record NW_027203516.1, on the reverse strand, counting down.
TTAATAACATAAAAAAAAAAAACATTTCATATTTGTTATAATAACATCTTAGAAATTTAAAGTTATTCATTTGATAACCTTAATAGAAACAAGGAATTAAACATGAATTTCTCTCAGGAAATCCAAGTCATTCATTACAACCGTAACTTATTTGGGAAGAGAGTTGAAATCTCGTTCAGAAAACATAACCATGTGCTATTGTTACATTCTCCTTTCTGTCATTATCTAACATGCTTCAGAGGAAACAGACTTAAACAGATATGAGTCCTGGAATATATTGTAAATGCCAGCATTGAATGATCCCTCCATGGTAAAAAAAATCTTCACAAATTTTCATGTTCCTGAACAACCCATCCTGTTGCTTTGCTCTGAGCCTGGATGAGTTTTCCCATTTGTCCTTCTATGGCTTTCTTCTAGGGCAGGTGTGTGTCTTTTCCTTTATTCAGCCGATATGGAGGCTTATTTCCTCTTTCAAACATTCTGAGAAGCTATTGCCAGGCCACAAAAAGTAAGATAAAATTTTCATCCCATATTCTCCCCTCACAGATCTCCTGCCCTGAAAAACTCTTTACTGAACAAAATGGAACAATGATTGCTGAAAGAGCATTATCACACTAGTCATAACACCAGAGAGGAACAAGTAGAAGAATCATTATCTGCGTGTCACCAATATCAATCGACCTACTGCTTCCATGTTTAAATGGGACAACTAATAGATGTTTTTTCTAGCTGCCAGTGGCTCACACCAGCAATGCTAGCTACTCAGGAGACTGAGGTCTGAAGATTGTGGTTCAAAGAGAGCCCAGGATAGAAAGTTCATGAGATTCTTACCTCCAATTAACTACCAAATAGCTGAAAGTGGTACTGTGGCTCAAGGGGTAGAGTTCTAACCTTGAGCAAAACAATTCAGGGACAGCATGTGGGCTAAAGAAACAGCACACAGACAAAGATATATGCTTCTAGATTTCCTGACCATGTTCTTTTTCATAAGATGAAGATTTTGTAAGTCAAATAGTCTTGATGCCAATTAATAGCTATGCTGTCTTGGGCTTGTAATCCTCAACTTCATCTTCCTTGACTGTACAATGAAGAAATTTTGCAAAACTGGTGCAGTGGGCGAATCCAGTCATAATGTATGTGTGTGAAAATGTAACCAGGGAAGATGGCGGAGGAGAAGCTGGAATCTGAACAAGCTCCCGCATAGAAAGCAGTTTTAGAGTTCCAGTGAACAGTCCTAAGCAGAGAATCACACCAAATGTGCCATCACAGGACAGTTAGACAAGAGAGGGGAAGCCAAGGCAAAAAGACACATCTGAGTGCCTGAAAGCAGCCGCCGCAGCGGCGGCGGCAAGGTCACGGCAGAGAACACAGCCACCGGGGCCATAACTGAGTGCTCACACAGAGAGTGCAGGACGAAGAAGCCAGACACAGCGGGCGAGCGGATTCTACTCAACACCAGCAAGAACCGACAAGGAGCGGACATCTTCATCCTGCAGTTCGCAGACCAGAGACGACCCAGGATCCAAGACTCGACGTGAGTAGAAGCCCTACGTCCTCACTCCTTCTCGGGGAGCAGAGGAGGGAAGGCCACCCCTCCACCCCCAGCACCGGTGATCTACATCTTGGATACCGACAAAGCTCGGAGGAGCTGCCAGCTCCAACCCAGGCCTTGGAATAAAACGAGTCATTTAGCAGGTCACAAGAACTTAACGGCGGCGAAGTCACCTGCCAGACTCGGCTCCATCCAGGGGAAAGTCACCAAGCTCAGGCACCAGCCATTGGAGTGGCTTTCCTCACTGGGTAAGCAGAGCCAGAGGCTGCCCCTCCCTCTAGCAGCCTCAACAATCAATTGAAAAACAGAAACCCTGAGAATGGCTCCAGGCTGGGCTCTGTGAGTTTTTTTTTTTTTTTTTTTCACAAAATAGCCCCAGGAAAAAGCTACTGATTGCTGAAAGGCCTCAACTCTACCCAGAAACTAGCCTTACCACTGCATCCCCCTCTTTTGTGATTCTCAAAGCAGATCACCCTCCCAGTAAACTAATCAGGGAGGGGGATCTCAAAATCTTGAGTAAAGCAGAGCATTTTTCTGCCTGTTCAAACAAACTGACTTAAGAAACCAATCAAGCCACAGGACCTCAAGCTGACCAGAGACTCCAACAAGTGGCTGTTTACAGACAAAAGAGAGATACAGGATTCTTCCCACCCCTCCCAAAAAATCAAAAAAAAATCAAAGAACTTTTTTTTTCTTCTCTTCCTCTTCCTTTCTTTTTTTTAATCTCTTTTTTTTCTTTTTTTGGTACCATATATATATATATATATATATATATATATATATATACATATATATATATATATATATATATATATATATATAATTTTTTTCCTTTTCTAAAATTTGTATTAATCTTTAATTTTGGCCTTTTTTGAAAAAATAATTGTTTTCCAGTAACTTTATTTTTTCCTCTTATAATTTTTATTTTAGGAATAAATGAATGTGCGTTTTCATTTCTTTTCTTGTCTTCTTTCTCTTTTTCTTTCTTTCTTAACTATCTTTTTGTTTTTTTGTCTAGCTCTACTGAACTTCTGATCTTTTTCTCTCCCTTTCTAATCCTTTTCACCTTTTCCTCTCCTTTGATCTTCTGTATGTGACTTAACTCTTGTCCTGCATATCCTCAGATAAACCCATAGTAAACTAGTAGACCCTATCCCCCATTGTGTACACACTTAATCCACAAATTTGTTACTCAATTCAAAACCTCTGAGACTTAAATTCCTTAATAGCAGTACTACCTCTTCATACCTATATAATATTTTAAGCATTTTCTTAAGTTTTTCAAGTCTCCTCTATGTCCCTAACCTTCTATTAATATACTCACATTCCTTTCTAAATAGATGGTCTTTTAATCTCCATAATAATATTAATATTTACGTTTCTATTTTTCTCTGGTCTCTTTTCATTTCTCTTTCACTTTCTTCCTTTTCTATCTCTCTCTCTACTTGCATCCTACCCAACCTATTTCCTGCATTGAGATTAGGACATAGTTAACTCTCACTGTGCCTCCCCACACCAATATATTCCTATTTTTGACCCACATCTCTCCCTAACCCTAAAAATTTCTGGTTTTCCAAATTCTTATCTGCGGTTCGAAACCCATTAACATATAGTTGTTTGATGTTGAATAGATTTATCTGTTGAACTAGATTGTATCTGTAGACTATTGACTGTATAAATGCAAAAGTTGGTTGATGGTTGCCTTAAGATAGTGTTCTAGCACAAAACGGGTGCTATTTTCATCTCAAATGGGCCGAGTAAGCCGGAAAAACACAAGAAAAATGGCAAATCCGGGTATCTCAATTTCCAATCTTGATAATCAGGGGTCAGATCAGATAATGAACAACCCAGAAGAGAGTTCCCAAATAGCCCTAGAAACACTGGTGGCAAACACGATAAATGAGAAGTTTGACAACTTACAAAGGATGCTGTATGAGCGTGATAGGGAGAGAGAGGAGGCATCCCAAAATTTATACAGGAATATCATAAGCATGAGGAAGCTACTCAAAAACTGATACAGGATTTGCGTGAACAACTTGAGAATGCTCAAAGAGAAAGGGAGGAATGGCGTGAGTAGGCTGAGAACACTCAAAGAGAATTGCAGGAATCCCATGAACGGGAAGAAAGAGAACTGCAGGAATCCCACAGACGGGAGGAAGCTAATCAAAGTGTAATTCAGGAATTGAGAGACCAGGTAGAGAATACACAAAGATCACTAAAGGCATTCATGGAATCCATTAACAAAGAGCTGAAGGAAGTCAGGGAGACCCAAAGTCATGGAAACCAACAGAAGGAATGGGAGTCCAAAGAAACCATAACCAATCAACTAAGTGATTTGAGAACAAACACTGAACACCAAATTAAGCTAGTCAAGAAATTCATACAAGACCTAAAACAGAGCTTCAACAAAGAACTTGAAGCCATCAAAGCTGACCAATTAGAAGGAAAAAAGATAAAAAACAAAGTAGAGACTCTTGACAGCAGGTTAGACCATGCAGAAGATCGAATCTCAGGGATTGAAGACAGCCTAGATATTATAGAGAAAGAACATACAACCATCCAAGACAAGTCCAAGAAATATGATAGATCTATCCAACATCTGGAAGACACCATCAGAAGGCCTAATCTAAGGAAAATGGGTGTAGAGGAGCACCTAGAAACAGAAGTTAATGGTCTAGAAAATTTGTTTAACAGGATTCTAGCAGAGAACTTTCCAAACATACAAAAAGATAGGCCTATTCAGATACAAGAAGCTTTTAGAACCCCAAATAGACCAGACCGGAATAGGACATCACACCATCACATTATAATCCACACAGGATCAACTCAGACCAAGGAAAAGATCCTTAAAGCTGTCAAGGAGAAAAGGGTAATCACCTATAAAGGGAAACCAATTAGAATCACCTCAGATTTCTCAGCAGAGACAATCAAAGCAAGAAAAGGCTGGAATGACGTTTGCCATGCCCTAAAAACAAACAACTATCAACCAACAATATTGTACCCAGCTAAACTCTCCTTCATAACTGAAGGCCAAATAAAAACCTTCCATAGCAAAGAAAAATTGAAACAATACATCTCCACCAAACCAGCCCTACAAAAGATTCTTAAAGATGTCCTACACATAGAAAACCAACAAGACCGCAACAAAGGCCAAGAAACTGCACCCAAACTGAGAATCCAAGAACCATAGGAAGAACCCAGTTTTCGCAGCCCCCAAGAAGGTGGATAACATGGCAGGAACTCCCAAATAACTCTCAGTCCTAACTCTTAACGTTAATGGACTGAACTCTCCAATTAAGGGACATAGACTGTCTAGTTGGATTAAAAAACAAGACCCTTCTATCTGCTGCCTGCAGGAGTCATATCTTGCCCATAAAAACAAACACATTTTCAATGTTAAAGGCTGGAACAAAATCTACCAAGCAAACGGCCCCCATAAACAGGCGGGAGTTGCAATCCTAATATCAGATAAAATAGACTTCAAATTAAAATTCATGAGAAGTGATGAAGAAGGTCGCTAAATACTAATTAAAGGATCTCTCCTTCAGGAGGATATTACAATTCTAAATATCTATTCGCCAAACAATGGAACACCCAAATTTATCCAAGAAACACTACTTTCCCTAAAATCCCATATAGATCCAAAGACATTAATTGTTGGGGATTTTAACACACCACTCTCCCCACTAGATAGATCAACTCGGCAAAAACTCAACAGAGAAACCACAGATCTAAACAGCTGCATAGATCAAATAGACTTAACAGACATCTACCGAACATTTCACCCAGCAGCATCAGAATACACGTTTTTCTCAGCAGCACATAGAACGTTTTCTAAAATAGACCACATTTTAGGCCACAAAGCAAAGTTGTCTACATTCAGAAACATTGAAATTATACCTTGCATTCTCTCCGACCACAAGGGAATAAAATTAGAACTCAACACCAAAAGCCACCAAAGAAGTCCGGTATATCATGGAGGCTGAACAACACACTGCTGAATCAAGAGTGGGTCATGGAAGAGATTAGAAAGGAAATTCAAATGTTCATGCTTTTCAACAAAAATGAACACACAAATTACTAGCTCCTCTGGGACACAGCAAAGGTAGTACTCAGAGGCAAGTTTATAGCTCTGATCTCCTACATCTACAAATTGGAGAGATCTGAAACTAGCAATTTAATGACACATCTAAACCTCCTTGAAAAAGACCAGCAAGATAAGCCCCAATCCACTAGATGCAAAGAAATAATCAAAATTAAATCAGAATTAAATGAATTAGAATCCAAAAAAACTATAGAAAGAATCAACAAAACAAAGAGTTGGTTCTTCGAAAAACTTAACCAAATTGACAGACCCTTAGCAAATCTTATCAGAAAAAGGAGAGAACACACCCAAATTAATAAACTCAGAGATGAGAATGGAAACATCACCACGGAAACAACCAAGATTCAGAACATTATAAGGGAATACTTCTCAAACTTTAAGCTAATAAGTTTGAGAACTTGACAGAAGTGGACCTTTTCCTCGCAAATATTGACATGCCAAAACTAAAACAAGATGAGTTAAATCAGCTCAACAGGCCCATATCAAGCATTGAAATAGAAACAGCAATAAGAGACCTCCCAGCTAAGAAAATTCCAGGACCAGATGGTTTTACAGAGGAATTTTACAAGGCCTTCAAAGCAGAGCTCAAACCAATACTCCTCCATCTCTTCAATGAAATTGAAAGACAAAGGTCACTACCGAACACATTCTATGAAGCCATCATAACCCTCATCCCAAAACCAGGCAGGGACTCCTCAAAGAAAGAGAACTATAGACCCATCACTTTGATAAACATTGATGCAAAACTTCTCAACAAAATTTTGGCCAATCGACTTCAACAATTCATCCAAAAACTCATACACCATGATCAAACAGGATTCATTTCAGGGATGCAAAGCTGGTTCAATATATGCAAATCAATTAATATTATTCATCACCTCAACAGGAGCAAGAATAAGAACCACATGGTTATTTCAATAGATGCAGAAAAAGCAGTCTACAAGATCCAACACCCCTTTTTGATGAAGGTTTTGGAAAAATTAGGAATCCATGGAACATTCCTCAATACAATAAAGGCTGTATATGACAAACCTACAGCCAGCATTATACACAATGGTGAAAAACTAAAGCCATTTCCTCAAAACTCAGGAACAAGACAAGGATGCCCACTCTCTCCACTTCTCTTCAATCTAATATTAGAATGCCTAGCTACAGCAATAAGACAAGATGCAGACATAAAGGCGATCCAAATAGGGAAAGAAGAAATAAAACTCTCCCTCTTTGCAGATGACATGATCTTGTATTTAAAGAGTCCCATAGACTCCACTCCAAAATTACTCAAGCTGATTCAAAAATTTGGCAAAGTAGCAGGTTATAAAATTAACCCCCCAAAAACAATGGCTTTTCTGTATGCCAACAATGAGAAATGTCGGGCTGGAATTAGGAAAGCAACTCCATTTGTAATAGCCCCACAAAAAATAATATACCTAGGAATTAACTTAACTAAAGTAGTGAAGGACCTCTATGATGAAAACTTTAAAACCTTAAAAAAGGAAATCGACACAGAACTTAAAAAATGGCAAAACCTCCCATGCTCCTGGATTGGAAAGATTAACATTGTGAAAATGGCAATAATTCCCAAGGCTATCTACAAATTCAACGCAATACCTATCAAAATTCCAACCTCATTCTTCAAGGAAATAGAAGAGGCAAGCCAAAAATTCATATGGAACAATAAAAGACCCCGAATAGCAAAAACGCTCCTCAACGGAAAGAACACTGCTGGAGGAATATCAATACCAAACTTCAAACTCTACTATAAAGCCATAGTAATCAAAACAGCTTGGTATTGGCATAAGAACAGACCTCAGGACCAATGGAATAGAATTGAAAACCCAGAAATGAACCTACAAACCTATAGCCATCTAATCTTCGATAAGGGAGCTAAAACAATAGAATGGAAGAAAGACAACCTCTTCAGTAAATGGTGCTGGCACAATTGGTTAACTACAGGTAGAAAACTTAAGCTATATCCTTATATATCACCCTGCACCAGAATCAACTCCAAATGGATCAAAGACCTTGAACTCAAAGCCGACACTCTGAAAACATTACAGGATGCAATAGAAGAAACCCTAGGTCTCCTTGGCTCAGGCCAAAATTTTCTGAATAGAGACCCGGAAACACAACAAATCATAGAAAGGTTGGACAAATGGCACTACATAAAGTTGCAGAGCTTCTGCAGGGCAAATGACATAGCTAGCGAGATCAATAGAAAACCCACGGATTGGGAGAAGATCTTTACTTGCCATACAACGGACAAGGGTCTCATATCTAAAATAAACTTGGAACTCAAAAAATTAAACCCCCCAACAACAAATCCTCAAAGAAACAACTGCCCAATAAATAAGTGGGCGAAAGACTTAAAGAGAAACTTCTCTGAAAGAAGGATGGCCAATAGACACATGAAGAAATGTTCAACATCCCTAGCCATAAAAGAAATGCAAATCAAAACAACATTGATATATCACCTCACTCCAGTTAGAACGGCAAAAATCAAGAACTCTAACAACAACAGATGCTAGAGGGGATGTGGACAGAAAGGTACTTTACTTCATTGTTGGTGGGAATGTAAACTTGTTCAACCACTTTGGAAAGCAGTATGGAGGTTCCTCAAAAGTCTTCACATAGAACTGCCCTATGACTCAGCAATCCCACTTTTGGGCATTTATCCAAATGTTTACAAACTAGACCACACTAAAGCTACCAGCACAACTATGTTTATTGCAGCATTAATTACCATAGCTAAGATATGGAACCAACCCAGATGCCCCTCAGTAGATGAATGGATCAAGAAAATGTGGTATATATACACAATGGAATTCTATGCCTCCATCAGAAAGAATGACATCTCCCCATTTGTTAGAAAATGGAAAAACTTGGAAAAAATTATATTAAGTGAAGTAAGCCAGGCCCAAAGAAACATAGGTCCCATGGTTTCCCTTATTTGTAATATCTAGTATATGCATGAGTCAAGTGGAAAAGGTCAGGTAATATGATATCAGGAAAATGAACCCTTAGATGTGTATTTTAATGTTTTCGTTTCTTTCATGCATGTGTTTCTAATGCATTCATAAGATTATCTCTTTGTTGCTTTGTATGTCCCTCCCCCACAGTATAACACCTGCTTTCACTATATTTGATGTCAGTACAACTTGTGGAGTAGATGGGGAAAACCCAGTTGTTTAAGGATACAGGTGGACCTGTTGCAACAATGAGAAGTTCAAGTTGTCATGTCCAAAACGAGCTTCACAATGTCGGTGCGTTGGGGGGTGGGAGGGAAGGAATAGGAATGGGATGATGGGGAGGGGGGAGGCTGGGAAGGGATGTGAAGGGTAAACAAAGGAGGAGGCTGCAATGCTTGGTAAGAAATGTATGCATTATCCTGCCCATGTAATTGTAACTCCTCTCTATAGTATGTTCACAAATAAAATACATTTAAATTAAAAAAAAATAAGTATATGTTTACTATTTGCTTGTCTCCCAGTACTGGTGTACAGGCATAAGTGTTATAAAGCCACTTGATCATTTTCCTGATGTCTTATGATTTGCCCTTACTTAATGCATGATAGCTACAAATGATGCTGTTCATACTATTTTTGTTGGTACCTTTTTTGTTTGTTTTATGTTGTTGTGTTTTGTACTAGTAACTGGGTTTGGCCTCAGGGCCTCTCACTCATGTTTAGTGGTTTTGCTCAAGGCTGGTGCTCTACCACTTGAGCCACAGCTCCACTGTCAACATGTGGCTGATTAACTAGGAATTAGAGTCTCTCCATTTTGTTTGCTGAGGCTGCCTTCAAATCAGGATTATCAGATCTCAGCCTCCTGAGGAGCTAGGATTACAGGCATGAGCCACCCACACTAGGCTCAAAGTGACATTTTTACATGTATTTATTTATGAACATTGAGTGGATCAAATACTAACAGATGCTGCGAGGCATCTTTGGGGGTAAAGTTTTTGTTTCAGAATTTCAGAATTGGACAGAATGTACAGGACAATGAAGTTTGAAAGTTTTAATTTCACGAATTCCGTGAGGATTTTGTGAAGAGAGCTCTATAGTTGGAGCTGGTGTGACTTGACTTTAGTCATCTGATATTCATAATATTTATGATATCTACTGTGAAATTTTATTTTCTTCTGAAACTACATGCCCTTAATATTCCACTTGCAGTTTGGATAGCACTTATTTCACTTTAGTTTTAACCATTATACTTATTTGTATATTTAATTTTGGCAAGAAACATCTGACACTATCTTTAGTCCAATATGGTAATGATGCTGTGTGTAGAGTTCACTTGTTATTGCACAATTGTCTAATAAGCCGTGATAAGAGCGTGAGCAGACCAGATGTGTCTGAGCTTTGCCTGGCATTTAATTGAGCATAGTACACATGTACTGAACTAGTGAGCTCACTTGTATAATTTTACAAGAGCAGATGTGTGCAGCCTTGAATTCAAAGAAAGACAAGAGCAACACTCCTTCTTCCCAATCAGTTACACATTTGTTGCAAGGTCACATATATGCATACACAAAAGAGGCATAACTTAAAGTCAGCATTATAACAGGTAAACTTGGTTTATATCATATGCTTTATAAGCTTTAAATGCATTAAATATTGGCAGATACAACATTTCAGTTTTTTTCCTTGTTTTGGAAGAGGTTTTTGTTTTCTTTGTAGCTTTCAAAATTAATGAATCTTTTGTAAAATAAAAAAAAGAAAAAAAGAAAATGTAACCAGGTAAATTCAGGGGGTGGGGTTGGGAAAGATAAAGAAGAATGATCAAATTGGTGACATCTTTAAGATGTACTCACAAACTGACATATTAAATTAAAGTGCGTCACAATAAAAAATAAAAATTAAAAAATTAATACTCTTTTGTTCACTACTTAGGTATAATTTTTTAAGTAGAAAAAAATAACCAGTGCATCAGTGCAATCCACACCTCTTAGGGCCAGATAGTGCATAACTGTTTCCTTTAAAGAATACAGGACAGAGAAGAGTGGATCAAATCATTTCCAGAATAAAACTGATCAACTCTACCCCAAAGTTCCATCAATAGTGATGTTGACATACACCCTTGATTTCATGCACTCAGAGCACATTTACCCCCATCCCCCAATCCTAGGTTTGAACTCAGTGCCAAGCTTCTGTCCCAGAGCTTCCCCTCACCCCACCCCTCAAAGCTATTGCTCTAACATTTGAGCCACAGCTCCAATTCTGGCTATTTTTTGTTAATTGGAGATGTCTCATATATTTTCCTGCCCAGGCTGGCTTTGAATCACAATCCTCAGATCTCAGGCGTGGAATATAATTGTGAGCCCCCATACCAGTATGCACCATAACAGTGCATACTTTTGCACTGAAATTCTCCTCCCTGAAACCTCATAGCCACAATCTTAGGCGAAAAGATACAGAGAGCCCCCAATTGAAGACCATTCTACAGAATGTTCTGTCTCCTAAAAAGGGAGAAATGCCATCTCTTTCCCTTTGGTGAAAATAATAGAAGTTAGATTATTATATGACAAAAATAATAATAGATATTATTATAACTCACAATATGTATTCCCACCCCCATTGTTCCCAGGCTAGGTTGTATAACTTACTTTGACAAATGACATGTAAGAAATGATGACACGTGTCTTTTCTGAGCTTTAGTCCTGTGGTTTTTACTCTTTTCTTCCCCGGGGAACCTCTGGCGGCCAATGAATCCCAGAATGGATACCATGCTGAGTGTCAGTGGACCTGGAAGAGGCTTGGTAGCATGAGAGAGAGTAATCAAAGTTGTAAGCTATTTAGTCATTGGGGTTGGTTTCCCACAGTAAAATTAAGCTCACATTGAAATCCCATTTCTAGGTAATCTAAGCCTCTTTCTCTTCACTCCTCTCCCGCCCCCTTCTCATTCTTCCTGAATATTTTCTCTTCTACCAGCTTCTCCTCAGGTGACACCAATTCATGAGTCTCCTTATCCAAGAAACTGATTTTGTGTTCCTATATTACTTTTTCTCTTAGTTGTTTCTTCACTTTGTCTTTCTGAGGTTTTCAGCCAGAAGCTTCCAAGTGTGATGGGTCCTCAGATAAAATCCCTCTGCCCAGGCTGGGAAGGTGGCTCAGTGGTAAACTGCTTGCTTTGCATGCATGAGGTCCTAGGCTCGATTCCTCAGCACCACATAAGCAGGAAAAGTCAGAAGTGACACTGTGGCCCAAGTGGTAGAGCACTAGCCTTGAGCTGAAGAGCTGAGGGACAGTGCCCAAGCCCAGAGTTCAGGCACCACAACTAATCCCCCCCAAAAAAATCCCGCTGACACATCTTCCTTGCTTACTTTCACTCTACTCATGTTGGTTTACTAGGAGGTCAGAATAAGATGAAGCTCCAGAAACCTTTTGGATAGAAAAAGAAACCACCACATGGGAAGAGATTGGGAGCTGAACAGAGGCAGGAGGGATCATGGCTTCAGCCTCAACTGTCTTCTGTTACCAGTGGTGAGTCTTTCCTCCAAAATCAATGTGGCGAATTCTGCGATTCGTATTGACTCATCCATATACACAGACCTAGTTAGGCATCCAGAATGACTTAAAATATAAATTTCCTACATCAGAGAAATCTGTACCGGATAAAATGGGCAGAAAGAACTTCATTTAATCAGGTTCAATTCATATTTACATGCTTAAAATTTAACTGAGAATTATATCAAATTCACCCAGCCTTCATAAATTCAAAATATCCAAGCAACTACATTTTATAGGAGGTAAATATTCACAGCACAAATCCGAATTCCTGAAGGGGTGGTGCTCTTGGAAAATAAGGAATTAGGGTTCAGGACACATGTCAGACATATTTCACTTCAGAATCAAGATTAAATTCATTAGCACAGGCTGCAAATTTGCTTATTCTCAGCATGTAAGCAGATATCATTCTTTCTGGACTTAGTAAGAAAGATGGAAGAGTTTGATTTCCCTTCTCAATTTCAATCTTCACATTCACATTTTCTTCTAAGGAAGTCATTTATCTCACTCACCTGAAAATACAAAATATGTCTTCATACGAGGGTCTTCTGGACATCTGGGAGCAAAATAGGAGGATTGAAACAGGCTACAGGAAACTTGATTGTTCAGAAATAAAACATGTTTTTACTTGATAGCACAGCCTTAATAGCACAGCTAAGCTAGTTTGGAAGGGCTTGTCCTTTCCACAACCCAGGTGGGAAGGTGCTTAAGTTGGAGGGGAGAAATGTCTTAGTTTTCAGAAAAAGGCAAAAGAAAGGTGATGGCTTTTCTTCTCAGAAGAGAACTTTTAAATAGGATACATTTTTATTTTCACAAAACACTTAAGTATACAGTATTCCCCTTTACTGTAATTTCCCCTTCTGTACTTAGTTACCTGTGCTCAACTCTGGTCTGAAAAGATTAAATGGAAAAAAATCTCATATTTTGAAATAGACCACATTCACACAATACCTTTTTTGAGTTTTGTGGATGTAAGGTCTCACTGTAGATCTCTCTCATTATTTTCCTGCCTCAATATTGTTTCTTGGGATTACAGGTATGCACTTCCACACCCATTTCACATTACTTTTTTACAGTGTATTTTTACAATTCTTCTATTTTATTAGTTACTGTTATAATTGTCTTACCGTTCCTAATTTATAACTTAAAATTTATTGTAACTATATTTGTCTGGATAAAAGCATAAAATGGTCATCTTGGTATTTATAGGGTTGCTTCCAGAACTGATTTGGTATACTAAAATCGGCACAGGCTCCATTCCCATATATGAAATAGCATAATATGTCATACAATGTAAATTACACTTTAAATTATGTCAATGTTATATATATTACAAACATATATGTAACAGTATGTAAATAGTTGCTATATTGAATATTTGGGGAACAATTTTTCCTGAATATTTTAAATTTCTAGTTGGTTGAACACCTAATGTAGAAATTCTGGATACTGAAGGTTAACTCTATAAAGTACTTCATTGATTTCAGGTATCTACTTGGAATGTATGTCCAAAAGCTAAGCAGGAACTACAATAAGATCAAAAAGAAACTTGAACCTCTTATTTTGCCATAATTATTCACTAAATAAAATGTGGATATCCTTCTCCTCCCTCTTCTCGTCCTCTCCCCCCTCATTCTCTCCCTCCTCCTCCTGCTCCTCCTCCTGCTCCTCCTCCTGCTCCTCCTCCTGCTCCTCCTCTTCTTCCTCTTCTTCTTCCTCTTCTTCTTCCTCTTCTTCTTCCTCTTCTTCTTCCTCTTCTTCTTCTTCTTCTTCTTCCTCTTCTTCTTCTTCTTCTTCTTCTTCTTCTTCTTCTTCTTCTTCTTCTTCTTCTTCTTCTTCTTCTTCTTCTTCTTCTTCTTCCTCTTCTTCTTCCTCTTCTTCCTCTTCTTCTTCCTCTTCTTCTTCTTGGGTCCAGTCATGGGGCCTGAACTTTGGGCCTGGGAGAAGTCCCTCAGCTCTTCAGCTCAAGGCTAGCGCTCTACCACTTAAGCCACAGCACCACTTCCGGCTTTTTTCTTTTTGCTTATGTGGTGTGAGGAATCGAACTCAGGGCCTCAGGCAAGCAAAGCAAGCACTTTACCACTGAGCCATCTTCCCTGCCCCTCTTATTCTTATTCTTCATCCACTTTTCTCATTGCTGAAGATCCAACGCAAGGCCTTGGTGTCAAACACAATTCTACATCCCAATCCTTTAGACCTTCTAAAAAGACAGTTTGAGAATTTCACAATGTTTAATAATCAACACTAATTTTCCTTTTCCTTTCTAGGGTACAAAACAGGGAAATGTGTGTGTGTCGGGGGGAGATAAATGGGACAGTCATCTAGGGAAAACTTTGCTGATTGTCATATTTTATTTTTTTGTTCAGCTGGCATTTAAAATATATATAAGCATATAATTTAAATCCTATATTTAAAATTTCTTCATGGGAACAAAGACCAACTAAATATTTTTTTGTCGTTTATATGTATAAAGTTCAAAATTCTGTCTCTATAAGAATCTTATAAAACGTTCTTTGGACATGATTTCTACCATCTCCTTAGAGGCAAAGCTGAAGTCTATATATTAAATATTCTAATCATCTTATGCAATAATTAGTAAGGATAACTCAAAAATCAATAGAGACAATGAAAAATATGTCAAACATGATAAAAAGGAAAATTACCGATCAAACAGATGCTTATCATCTTGACTACTAGAGAACAACCATCTGAGAATGTGCAGAATTACAGAAAGGAGAATATTTAAATTCAAATGAAAGAGAAAACACTTAAAATATTGAAAGAGAAACATGCACCAATAGGTCATGCTTGTAGTCCTAGAAGCTCACGTGGCTCATTAGTGGCTAAAGAAAAGCAAAAATAAACTAGATAATATCAACTGATAACCGTTCATAATTCAAAGGACAGTATAACAAGAAGTGAAAACATATCCAATAGATAGAGGACACATACTTGCTAATGCTACAATGTAAGGCTACAATGATCCTGAGTCTTAAGTATTTTTATATCTTCTAATTGTATACAAATTATTTCTGAATAGGATATTTCTTTAAAGAACATATGGAAATTAATAGTCAATAAGAGGAGTACATGAAGTAAGCTCCTCTTTAGTATCTAAGAAAAAATAAAAAGAAAAGTCACTAATGTGACAATTATCAATTATATTAAAAGACGAAACAAAATATACTAATGCATTTGTGGAGAAATTGATTTTCTCCACATTGCAGATCAATTTGTGTAATACTGCAATCATTTTAGCAAGCAAGTTTTCAAGTCTTCAAAAGGTCAAAGTGAATTGTATAAGATCCAGCCATTACAATTCTGTGTATGTATTAAAGAGAAGTAAAAATCTTGTTTGGACAGGGAATGTAGTTCATTGACAGTGCACTGGAACAGTATATGTGATACCCTGGAAATAATCCCCCAAAACAAATTTTGAAAAGACACACTATAGAGAATGTATGCTGGACAAATTCCTGTAAGTGAATTTTATATCTATTTTAATGTCTGTTCTAAAGTTTACAGAATTTCTATTTGAAGAAATGCAAGTTTGTGAAAATTACATTTGGAAAACCTCTGATTGTACAATTCACTTCCAAAGTAATAAAATGTATATAATGAAAGGAGATAATATATTGCATGTGAATTACATGTCAGCAAAAAACCTATTGTTAAAAATACTTAACACAAAACGCAGATTACCTAAAAAGATGTTTTTGTGTTGGTTAAAAACACTTTGTAAACTAGTTTTTAAAACAAAGATGTGATTTCTGTTTATTTTGAGTGTATACAGAGATAACTCACTCAAAAAGTGCATGTGATAACTGTAATACATAGGAAATATGTATCTTTTATAAGTAATTCATAATCTTTTCTGGAAGAAACTTTTAGCAAATAAGAGAAGACACAAATCTATGCATCGCGTTTTATGAAAACCATATCTTACTTGTTCAATCCAGTTGCTTTTCTCTACTTTTCTAGGAAAAAAGTATTCTCAAGATAAGAGGCAATAGCAGTGAAAAGAAAAAAATCACAATCATCATGATTTATTTGTGAAAATAACAAATGAAATAAAACAATTCCACTTAAGGGACTTCAGTATTAGTGTTTATGAAGATGTTCCTGAATGCCAACCTCCATTGAATTCTTTTGGAATGTTAATTTCTACCAACATATGAAAACTAGAAGAAGAAAAGATTTATAGTCTTAGAGCAAAGCAGCCTTGGAATAATTTTCTTAATTGTTTTGAAATTACAAAAGAATTGATACCATTAAGCAAATTATACTTTCCTTAGGAAATCATTTAAAACTGTTTATCACTTATTATAATTCAAATAACAAGCAAGAATAATTTTATATAATCATTACAAATGTCATCTTACTATTATCGTAAAATAGAATAAAAGGCCCGCCCCAATATATTACTTACGAATCTTTATGCTTAATTCCTAATCATTACCTAAATACCTTAAACAATTTAAATAGTCATATTTTAACATAGACGTAAATATTCGATACTTTTTACTTAACATTTTCCAGGAGCATTCATTCATTTTTCAAAGAAATATTCACAGCATTTAAAAGATGCTTTGGTGAAATTAATGTGATACATTTTGTTGTTGTTTTCGTTGTTATTGTTTACAAGGCCTGGGCATTGTTCAAGGCCAGCAGTCTACATCTTGGAGAACAAAGCTAATTCCGGTTTTTGAGTGGTTAATTGGAGATAAGAATCTAACGAGTATTTTTCTATTTGGGCTAGTTTTGAAAACAATTCTAAGATCTCAGCCTCCAGAGTAGATAGAATTATAGGCATGAGTTACTGGCACTTGGTTTGATTTTTTTAATTTTAATAATGTTTTAAGATTTTTGCTTCACGATAATGTACATTGTTCTACACATAAATTTATATATATGTATATATTTCTGAAGACAAATTCTCTCTAAAATGTATGTCTTTCTACACATAACGTAGAAATATATATATATATATATACATATATGTGTATATATGTATATATATATATATATATTTCTGAAGACAGACATACTTTGAAAATTTTATTCTACTATTTTTTACCTTTCTCATTTCAAAGATATAGTCTATTTTTCCAAAAGTTTCCTGTAGTAAAATAACTAGTCATTCAATAGGAATTAGAGTTTTTTACTTTCATGAAATTTTAGATATACACAAGATATTCTAGTAATGTTTATAAGTATATTCTTTGAAAATTTCTGTTCAAACTCTTAAATATTTGTGTGTAATCACAGGGAGAGAGGAAGTTAATTCATCCTGGTCAGGAATTTGCAATGCTTCAAAAAATCTACTCAATACCTGTTGCAACAATGAGAAGTACAAAATGTCATGTCAAAACCAGCTTTACAATTTCGGTGTGTGGGGGGAGGGGGGTATAATTGGGTGGGGGAGGGGGGTAAAATTGGGTGGGGGGAGGGGGGAGGCGGGGAAGGGAAGTGAAGGGTAAACAAAGGAGGAGGCTGCAATGCTTGGTAAGAAATGTATGCATTATCCTGCCCATGTAATTGTAGCCCCTCTGTACAGTATGTTCTCAAATAAAATAAAATACAATTAAAAAAATAAAAAAAAAATCTACTCAATAATTTGTTATAAGCACATAGTCAAGCTACCTGGTATGGCTTTTTTTTTGTTTCTTTATTCAAAAATTTAACATGGTTGCATGCACAGTGGTAACATTAAAATTATTAATCAAAATACAAATAATTGCAAAATCAAAGACACATGTCAGACTTTCAATAATTAGCACTTATGATGCTAATAATAATAAAAATAATGACCAAAATGTAGCCTGATAATGACAATGTTGTGATTGAAAAGGAAAAATTATTAGCCAACTTTGAAGCTAGCTTTCCCACATTGAATACATAGTTATATACAGTATTGGATTACATACAATAGCAAGAGGAGAGTTTCAATATCAAGAAACACAATCACATAAACTGGTGAGACAGTAAAAACCCTAATGTTATTCTTGCAGTCTGTCTAATGTATACTCACTTTTCATGGTGGTATTGATTTTTTATAAATAAAATCATTTATTTACAAATGTTGATTATTCCACGTACATAAAACATAATGTGCTGAGTGCTTTCTGTTATCAACTGATCTTGTTTGTTCTAACCTTGAGAACTTAAGAGAACACCTTTCACTACCCAGACAGCCATTGGCTTAGTTGTATATCCCTAGAAGGTAAAAACAAATGCCTCAAGCATGTTCACTCATTAGACAGAAATCCGTGATCAGTTTTAGTTTCTCTCCAGTCCACTGGAGAAAATCTATGTATAAATTTATGAAGAACACGACAACAAATAAAACAAAAGAGAAATTTAGATGGACTAAGTGTGATTAGTTCAAATAACATTCCCATATAGATACTATTCAATAACCAATGTTTTCTATGAAGACTTAGGGTCTATGTTAAAAGGGCAGAATGATGCAGGCTCCAGTCTCAGGATTATCTGAGGACTGTGTTTGTGTATATGGAAAGCTCTTGGCATGCTGGGCTCAAGAGGGAACATGTTCTATCTCCCTATCTCAAAACACATGTCACAGACTCCTAGGAGCTGAGGAAGTAGCTCTTCTCCTTGCTTAAACATAGATGAACAGCTGGTCAAGCATTTTCCTGAGATTGGGGAAGTGGTTTGAGCTTTCTCTAAAATAGTTTAGATAATAATATGCCAAGTCATTGTCTCATAGGTTAAGTAAAATGTACCTGTTAGAATTTTTTGTGAATGTCTCCTGACTATATCTTGGCAAAGATAATGCTTGCTTGTCTTTAAATACCCACTAACAATAAAGCACGGCATTCAGTGGCAATTGCTGTTTGCACTGTGCATCCCCTGTGTCCTGGTGATTTTGTGACCCTTACCCAGGGACCCCAACGCCTTAGACATATTAAGAGTATGTTCTTCAATACATCTGTAAACACATGACACAATTTACAAAGTAACACTTACATATCTGTAGTTGCCTTAAAAGAACACAAGCCTTAGAGCCAGGAGGTAAAATTTATTTTTATTTCTGCAAGAAAAACTTTGAGATTTTATACCAACAAACTGGATTTGACTCTTTTCTTATTTGTAAGCTAAGGTGGAAAATGTAAGGACTCTTCAATTTTCTTTTTTCTTGCTCTAGAACTCAATAAATATATTCTTCAATATTTCTGGTAGATTACATCCATTTACAGATGAGAAATGTAAGGCCAACAGTCAATGTAATGAATAAATAATGATACTAGAATTTGTGTCTGAGCTCTTCACTCTGTGTGCTTATAAGGAGTAGTAATTTGGTAGTGGAGAGGACCAGTATGAAAAAAAAACTATGGGGAAAAAACATACTTGTTAAAGTTTGTTTAATATTAGGTGACCAGTGATGATTACATGAAACAGGCTGGTGTCAGTGGTATAAAAAGGATTACATAGAAATCATATTAGTGATAGAAACTGAGAAAATCTTTATCATTCATCTTATCTAATGGGAGGGAGTAGATGGGTAAGAATAAATCTAAAGTGTTCTACAGCTATGGCCTGGCAACTGTGTTAGTGATATTCTTGGTGATAAAGATTACAGGAGGAAATGATAGATTTAGGGGAAAAAACTCACTGAGAGTTCTGAGTTTATATTAAACTGATGCAAAGATAGGTCTGTTTAGACATCATCAAAATATTCATGACCATGAATATGAAAAAGAATAATAAAATCGGGGGCATTATTAAAGGGAAGAGGAAAAGGAAAGTTCTGACACAAGTGCGAGCAATATGAGCACCAGTGTGGACAAGATTGGAAGAAAGAGATAAAGAAGGAAACAAGAAAGTAATAAACACAGATTTACACAAGTAAAGAAAGGAAAGAATTTTCCAGAAGAAAAGGTCAAAACTCTTACAGAGGTATTGAAGGAAATATGCTATTTGGATTTGAAAATTAAAAGGGCATAGACAAGTTCAATAAGAACAGAGTTTGGGTAAAATGATAGAGATATGTCATATTGATGAAATTTTGAGATATGAATTTGAAGCCATAAAATTCTGGATCCAGGAATTCAAGAGATCCTGTTGATTTTAAATGTTGGGAACAAGTGCTTTTATCCTATCCTTAGAAGAATTATACAGATCTAACTGTCATGAACTTTAATTAGATGTATTCTGTTAATAGTTCTGAAGCCTTTGTTTAGCCAGGAGATTATAGATTGAACTAAAACACAGACAGGACTCATTTGTCCTACAGTTTCAATGAGTTACCCATGTATCCACATCAGTTTGGGATTTCATTGAAATATCTTTAGATATGTTTAGGTATGTTATCAGACTATCCATTAAAAATGTAGGACAAGTAACACCAAATATTAGGTTGAAAATACAGCTTTACTGATGTTACTCAAGACACCTCAAATTGATTCTTCTTTAGCCATTGAGTCATCATAATTGCCAAATACTGTATTTCAATCTAGTTCTTTTCAGGGATATTTCCATTCTGAAATAACCATGCCAATCAACCTGCCACAAATTCTTTTTTTTTTTTTTTTTGTCGATCGTAGGGCTTGAACTCTGGGCCTGGCGCTGTCCCTGTGCTCTACAGCCCAAGGCGAGTGCTCTAACACTTGAGCCACAGCACTACTTCCCACAAATTCTTATATGTAGGAAGTGCACTTATAAATTTCAAACTTTTATTGAATGGAAGAGTTCAGACAGTACCCTCACTACTAGGATTAAATGCCTAAAAAGATAAGGCATTTTGCTGTAATGCCTTTCTTTCATTTTCTCATATACATTGGCAAGTAGGGAAGAATTCTAATGCAACAAAAATACAATGGTGACTTGTATTAACACAGCATTCAGGATCTAGTGTTAATTTGGATACTTACTAATTAGCTCCAAACTTTGTGGATATTTATAGTTCTCCTGGGTAATCTAATGTGCTCCAAGAAAATGTCCCTAAGGAGCCTTTCAATTATAATATGCCTGTTTGTCTCCAAATGCTTTAAATTCTACACCCGCTAATGTGGGCATAGGGTTATACTGTTGAACTTTCCCCTTCAGATAGTGAGTATGACCCTGTTGTTTAACATGGAGAAAGTACCTACTTACATAGACTGGGCATGTGCATATAAGAAGTGGTACCTGAAAAATGTTCTTAGCAGTTTGTACAGATGAAATGGAAATAGAGCAACTGTGAACTCAGAACGAACGTGGAAAAGAAGAAAAAGGAATAAAGAAGAATGTGCCAAGGAAATGCTGAAGTGCAATTTCAAATAATGTGCTCAGGTGTGAGGGTGTGTTCAAAGTACAGCCAGGCAGTGTAGTTCGATAAAATAGGAAAAAAAACTACTTTAAACCATTCTGGGATAATCATACAAGTAGAAGCCCCTAACTCTGACTCTCAAATCAACCACATATCATCAATTTAAGGAGTATTTTCCAAGAGCAAAGTGAGAAAAAGAGGGCACCTCACAGTTAGTGTTCTGATTGAAGTAATGACAATCACATTAATTTTCTTAAAATTTTCATTTATTTTGGAGCATTAAAGTGGGAAAAAGCCAAGTAAATATTTTTTCAAGAACCTAAATTAAGTGGGGGTATGCTATTGGTCTCTTTTTAACTTGGAAGTTAAAGATTATGCCTTTTTTAAATTGTGGAAACAGTGCAGAGAGGGTATACAATTACATGGACAAGGTAATAAATACATTCCTTTTTTTTTGGGGGGGGGTGTCCGGGCATGGGGCCTGAACTATGGGCCTGGGTGCTGTCCCTCAACCCTTCAGCTCAAGGCTAATGCTCTACCAATTGAGCCACAGTGCCACTTCCCGCTTTTTTCTTTTTGCTTATATGGTGCTGATGAATCTAACCAAGGGCCTCATGCATTCAAGGCAAACACTCTACCAATGAGTAACCTTTCCAGACCAGGAGTACATTTCTTATCAAGAATTGTTGCCTCCTCCATTGTTTCCCCTTTCCATCCCTTCCCATCGCACCCTCCCTCACGACACACCTCCACGCCCGCCCCCACCACCCTCACCCACCCCCCCCGCCCCTCAGTCAAAGTTGTTAGGTTCATTTTTCGACATAATATCTTGTACATCTCATTGTTGCAATTGGTACCCCTGTATCCCTATTTAAACAATTTTCCTTTTCACTTCCCATCCACAAAATATACCAACATCAAATACAGGGAGAACAGGGGTTATACCGTGCGGTAGGGATGTACAAAGCAACAAAAAAAATCATCTTATATATATGTTAGAAATAATCACAAGGAAGAAAAAACATTTGAATCCTTAGCTTGGGGTTTATTTAGCCTAAAATTAATTTATCTGAACTTTTCTGCTTCTCTCAGAAATATACTAGTTATTGCAAATAAGAGGAACCATGAGAACTATGTCTCTTTGGGCCTGGATTACTTCACTCAATATAATTTTTACAAGTCTTTCCACTTCCTAAAAAATGTGGCAATGCCATTCTTTCTGATGGAGGCATAGAATTTCATTGTGTATATATACCACATTTTCTTGACAGTTCATCTACTGAGGGGCATCTGGGTTGGTTCCGTATCTTAGCTATGGTAAATAATTCTGCAATAAACACAGTTGTACTCCTAGCTTTAGTGTGGTCTTGTTTGTGATCATTTGGGTAAATGCCCAAATATGGGATTGCTGGGTCATAGGGGAGCTCTATGTGTAGTCTTTTGAGGAACCTCCATGATACTTTCCAAAGTGGTTGAACAAATTTACACTCCCACCAACAATGCAGTAAAGATCCCTTCAGCCCACATCCCCTCCATCATCTGTTGTTATTAGAGTTCTTGATTTTAGCCATTCTAACTGGAATGAGGTGGTATCTCCTTGTTGTTTTGATTTGCACTTCCTTTATGGCTTGGGAAAGTGAACATTTCTTCATGTGTCTATTGGCCATCCTCCTTTATTCTTCAGAGAAGTGTCTCTTTAATTCTTTAGCCCACTTATTAATTGGACAGTTGTTCCTTTGAGGATTTGTTGTTGTTGTGGGATTTAATTTTTTGAGTTCCAAGTATATTTTACATATGAGACCGTTGACCATTGTATGGCTAGTGAAGATCTTCTCCCAATCCATGGGTTTTCTATTGATCTTGCTAGCTATATCCTTTGCCATGCAGATGCTTCAGGAGTCACATCTTGCCCGTTAGAACAAACACATTTACAATGTTAAGGGCTGGAGCAAAATCTACCAAGCAAACAGCCCCCATAAATAGGCAGGAGTTGCAATCCTAATATCAGATAAAATAGACTTCAAACTAAAACTCATGAGAAAAGATAAAGAAGGTTGCTGCATACTAATTAAGGGATCTTTCTTTCAGGAGGATATTACAATTCTAAATATCTATTCGCCAAACAATGTAGCACCCAAATTTATCCAAGAAACAATATTTTCCCTAAAATCCCACATAGATCCAAAGACATTAATTGTTGGGTATTTTAACACACCACTCTCCCCACTAGATAGATCAACTCGGCAAAAACTCAAAAGAGAACCTGCAGATCTAAACAACTGCATAGATCAACTAGATTTAACAGACATCTACCGAATATTTCACCCAGCAGAATCAGAATACATGTTCTTCTAAGCAGCACATGGAACATTTTCTAAATCAGACCACATTTTAGGCCACAAAGCAAACTTGTCCAAATTCAGAAACATTGAAGTTATACCTTGCATTCTCTCTGACCACAAGGGAATAAAATTAGAACTCAACACCAAAAGCCACCAAAGAAAGTCCAGTAACACATGGAGGCTGAACAACACACTGCTGAATCACGAGTGGGTCATGGAAGAGATTAGAAAGGAAATTCAAATATTCATGCTATTCAACCAAAATGAGCACACAAATTACGAGCTCCTCTGGGACACAGCAAAGGCAATACTCAGAGGCAAGTTTATAGCTCTGAGCTCCTACATCAACAAATTGGAGAGATCTGAAACCAACAATTTAATGAGACATCTGAACCTCCTTGAAAAAGAGCAGCAAGATAAATCCCAATACCGTAGACAGAAAGAAATAATTAATATTAAATCAGAATTAAACGAATTTCAATCCAAAAAACTATAGAAAGAATCAACAAAACAAAGAGTTGGTTCTTCGAAAAAATTAACAAAATTTACAGACCCTTAGCAAATCTTATCAGAAAAAGTAGAGAACATACCGAAATTAATAAACTCAGAGATGAAAATGGAAACATCACCACGCAAACAACCAAGATTCAGAACACTATAAGGGAATACTTCTCAAAACTTTATGCTCATAAGTTTGAGAACTCGACAGAAATGGACCTTTTTCTAGCAAATATTGACATGCCAAAACTAAACCAAGATGAGTTAAATCAGCTTAACAGGCCCATACCAAGCTTTGAAATAGAAACAGCAATAAGAGACCTCTAAGCTAAGAAATGTCCAGGACCGGATGATTTTACAGCGGAATTCTACAAGGCCTTCAAAGCAGAGCTCGCACCAATACTCCTCCAACTCTTCAATGCAATTGAAAGAGAAAGTTCACTATGAAACACATTCTATGAAACCATCATAACCCTCATCCCAAAACCTGGAAGGGACTAATCAAAGAAAGAGAACAATAGACCAATCTCATTGATGTACATTGATGCAGAGTGTCTCCTTTGACTCTGAGGTTTTTTATCCATTGGGAGTTGATTCTGGTGAAGGGTGATATCGAAGGATATAGGTTTTATTATCTACAAGTTGTTAACCAATTTTGCCAGCACCATTTATTGAAGAGGCTGTCTTTCTTCCATCCTAATTTTTAGCTCCCTTATCGAAGATTAGATGGCTATAGGGCTGTGGGTCCATTTCTGGGTTTTCAGTTCTATTCCATTTGTCCTGAGGTCTGTTCTTGTGCCACTACTAAGCTGTTTTGTTTAATATGGCTTTTTAGTAGAGTTTGAAATTTGTTATTGATATTCCTCCAACACAGTTCTTTCTGTTAAACATCAGTTTTGCTGTTCGGGGTCTTTAATTGTTCCATATGAATTTTTGGATTGACTCTTCTATTTCCTTGAATAATAAGCCTGGAATATTCATAGGTATCGTATTGAATTTGTAGATGGCTTTTGAAAGTATTGCCATTTTCACAAAGTTGATCCTTCTAATCCCAGGATCATGGGAGGTTTTTCCACTTCCTAAATTCTGTTTTAATTTCCTTTTTCAGGTTTTTAAATTTTTCATCATAGTGATCCTTCAATTCTGTGGTTAAGTTAATTCCTAGGTGAAGTGCCCAGATCTCAGATGCCCCCTCGCAGACTACCAGAGACCACGATCAATGCAAACATCAAAGAGTCGTTTATTGCAAGTTCGAGCTTGGTTCTCTGCACACTCGGTAACCGGTGACGCTAAGAGTTCCTGAGTACAAAATTAAAAATTAGCACAGCTTTTATAGTATCAAACAATCAAGTTTAGGGAGTTTCACACAAGCGAGTTAACAAGTTCAGGGGGTTTCCAAACAAGCAAGTTCACATTTTCAGGGGGCTTAAGTTCACCCTGATGGCACATCCCTTTTTCTGATGGAACACTTAGGCAACTGCTCTGTTCCTTAAGGGTGGGCAGGGTTGGTGGCAACCTGCGGTTTTTTTAGAACTGTTCCTCTTTTGAGGTTATTCTGAGGGCAGCACAGCTACAGGTTGTTGGCTTAATCTTAAAATGCAGTTTCTGTAGCTCTTCATTCCATCCTTTTCTAGAGCATTGGGAACCAATCATGGTCTCCTAATTGGCACAGTCTTTTATATTTACAGTTTGGTATTGGGATCTCAGAACTAAGAAATGGACTGCACTGATCTCTTTTTTTTTACAAGGTCCAATTGTGAGTAAAAAATAACGGTACCAAAGGTCCTTATATTTTTTTAACATTTTAAGACGTACTTTTTAATTTATTTTTTATCCAAAGGATACCATTTTTTCCCAATTTTTCCCCCAAGGCTTCCTTTACTACCCTCCTCTTCTTTACAATTCCTCGAGCTTCTTTGTGTCTAGAGTGTAAAACTGTCCATTTTTTCCTCTTGCTTGTGGGACCAAGTTATCTCAGAACAGCCTCAAAACACCACTGAGATGGAGAATTTTGCTAGATTTTAATGCTAAGAGCAGAGCTGTGTCTTATCCTTTTAATACCTGCATTGATAACACACTCAGATTATTACCATACCAGAGCCAAACTAGTCTGTGACTATAGAGTAGATTTCCAGTGACTATGCACTGAAGTGCCTATGGCAAGCAAGCCAGTGATATCCTTTCTCCCAATATCTACTTTGGGAATAGAGAGGGTTTTTGGATATCACCCAAAATAATGTCCCACAAGATCTTAGTTTTAGCAGCTTTTAACCGGGTTGAGTCTCAGGTGATTGAACCCAGAAGGAGTTCAGACTACTTTTCCATGGTGGAGGTGGTCTGAGTGACGATATAGATTTCTTCCAGGTGACTGTCAGCTGGTCTTCAAACTTTACCCTTTAGGGTGTGCAGCTGCAGTAGCAGGTCTCTCAGTGGCTCCAAGGGACTGTCACAGCTCATGCTGGGCTGCAATTTCCTACACAGACTGGTTAAGGATACATTGCATAGACTTGGCAGGCTTTGGCCCTGTTGGATTTTAAGACCTTTTAGACAATAGCCCAGGATAATTTACCAAAATGACATTTTTTACTAACCATATATATTTTTAAACAAACACAAAAGGCTTAATCTTGTAACCATCTCCAACAGATGCAGTCTGAACACTTGCACACCTGTTAACACTATTCTTTATGCCTATTTTTTTAAAAAAAATAATTATTTTATCTATTTTGCCTCGTTTTTCCAAAACTTACTCTGGACTCTTGATCTTAAAAAAAGGATTGATGGGGCCCAGCGCAACAGCAGCTGGAGGGCCTAGGAGGCAGGGCGGCGGGTCCTGTCCTCGCCATGAGGCCGCAGCAGGCGCCGGTGTCCAGGAAGGTATTCATTCAGCGCGACTACAGCAGTGGCACACGCTGTCAGTTCCAGACCAAGTTTCCCACAGAGTTGGAGAACAGGATTGGTAGGCAGCAATTTGAAGAAACAGTTCGAACTCTAAATAATCTTTACGCAGAAGCAGAGAAGCTTGGGGGCCAGTCATATCTTGAAGGCTGTTTGGCTTGTTTAACAGCATATACCATCTTCTTGTGCATGGAAACCCATTATGAGAAGGTTCTGAAGAAAGTCTCCAAATATATTCAAGAACAGAATGAGAAGATATATGCTCCCCAAGGCCTCCTCCTGACAGATCCCATTGAGAGAGGACTTCGAGTTATTGAAATTACCATTTATGAAGACAGAGGTTTGAGCAGTGGAAGATAAGCCATAGAATTAAAGATCCCACCTGCAGCTGGAACCCTCATCTGTCCATGGGTCAATCGCAGAGTGTCCCTACCTCCTCTCCAGAGCATCAATCCTTTGTATCTGCTGCCAGAGCCATGGTGCCATTTATGCCGAGGACTAACTTTCTAAAATTCCACACCTGATGTGACTTCTAGTCACTCAGCATCCACTTTGTGTCTCCAAATTGTGTAGGACTTGTCATCTTTTGATTAGCTTCTGAGAAAATACAATGAAGCATTTCACTTTTTAAAATTCAGTCATTAAATAAAGTATGCAGTTAGAGGGCCTAATACAAAGTTTGTTTCTTACCTGCCACCAGGTAAGAAATTGCCATTGGTTCTCTTCATTCCTTGAGCCAGTTTACCTGGTAGCTTTATACTTCAAGAAGTCAAATCTTAGCCAAAATTCTGATTAATAAAAAGCTTTTCTCTAGGTAAGGGGTGTATTATGTCTGTGGTTTTGCCAATGCATCTCCCAGATTTCAGAGAACTATCATTTCTGCCATGTTTCAAATCTTAAGATTTATTTCTGCTGTTCAGTTTCTCAAGCCGAAGCTCAATGAAAAAAGGAGTATAATGTTATTTGTTTTATTACAGCAATTTTTGCTCATAAAATCAGTATTTAATGCAATGTTCATTCTTTTCTTGGGTGACTTAGGTTGATTTGCATTACCTTTGAGTGTGGGAAGATGTGGTTTGTGTTGCTTGTTCATTTACACAAATAAGCACAATGAAGTGGATGCTAAATTGTCAAACACATAAATGTCCCTGCTCTTTTCCTGAATTTGTAATACACAGTGTAATAATACTTTAAATATAGTTTTGTTATAAAGATAACTTTTAAGAAAAAGTTTGATAGGAATAATACTGTATATTGCTAATTTTTAATCATACGGACACACTTTCTGATACATATTCTCCTCATATACAGTATTCAGTACACAGAAATGTTAGGTTTGGTTCAAATAAAGTGAGCTAAGTGACCCATGTGGAACTCTCAAGACTTCAGTCGAGATTTCTAGTTCTTTTGTCTATACGTTCTTAGTATTGGAGTTTCTTATGTTCTCCTTTTCTTTCAGGATTTGAGAGCACTGTTTTGGGAGAAAATTAAGGAATATATTAGAGAATGAAGTAGTTAAAAAGTTCCAACTTGCAGAGATATTGTAGGTGCTAATACTAGATTTAGTCTTACAAATTTAATTTCTGTCTGGTAGTTAATATATCCCATCTGTCTGTAATATTTAATTGTATAAAACTTATTCATTACTTTATAGCCTGTAATAGTGTGTCTGCCTTTTAAACCTATTGCAATAACTTCAACTTTGCTGAAATATTAACATATTAGTAAAACTTTTCTTAAACAAACAAAAGAAAGGGATTGATGGGCAAAGGTCTATATTCTATAACTTCTTCAAGCTGACTTTTTGGGCGTTGATCCTACCTAGGCAGGAACACATAACCTTAGCCTATTTTACAAAGAGGTTACCAGGGTTAGATATCATTAAGAACAATATTTTAAATTTTGACAAATGCAAAAACCTGTTCTAAAGCTACAGCAGTCTCCGGCTACAGCAGTGTAGCTTGTTTAGCACTCTAGTTTGTAAAAGCATCTTTTTAGATGGCTTAGGAATGTGATCTCTAGTGAACCTAACAATGCTTAAGTTACCTGTGCAGGTCCTCAGACAGATGCTAATAGAAACACAATCTCAGGTTTAAAAACGTTTTCTGAGCAGATGAATATTATGTAGCTGGTGTCACCTCAATTACTGCCAATTAAGGCTTTTGGCACATACTTGGGTTGGGATTTAAACTATCCCCCACATTTTACAACCCTAGCTTTTTACTA
Source organism: Dipodomys merriami (assembly GCF_024711535.1). Lineage (NCBI taxonomy): Eukaryota > Metazoa > Chordata > Mammalia > Rodentia > Heteromyidae > Dipodomys > Dipodomys merriami. The sequence goes on along the minus strand of NW_027203516.1, from coordinate 1,585,292 downwards.
CTATCATTGATGACTGACAAGTTCCTGGCCCTTACAAGGCAGTCATGAACATTAGGCATGCTTACAACCTATCTTCCCATGATCTCCTGGCTCAGTAGTTTTTGAAGAGCCGTGCACAAATGACTCTATGATCTGACATTTCTCACATCCAATCAGTGGCTTACTGCCTCTGGAAGCTCCACCATTGTTTTTGTCCCAGGAATGTCTTCTGCATGCTTGGAAAAATGCCTTATTGGCATGTCCCTTAGCTGGTTGCTGGACTTGGAACTTGGGGCCTGAGTGCTGTTCCTCAGCTCTCCAGCTGAAGGCTAACATTCTGCCACTTTGAGTCCCAAAGCAACTCTGCTTACACATTCAGCACTCTGCTGGCTGAGTAGAGGTGACACTCTCACAGGGACCTTTTTCTGTCTGGGCTGGCTTTGAACCAGTTTGCAGATCTATGAGTCTCATAAAAGGCCACTTTACTCCAATTAAAAGCAATAAGGTCGTCAACATAGAAGTAGCTTTTAAGCATGCTCTTACCTAAAACTTATTAAGAGCCAAACTTACATCTTAGAAATTTGTAAGAATCCTCTGTGCTTTGCTCTGGGCTTGCTGGAAACTATTAAAAAAAAACCTATAAGAACAAACCTGAATAGCAATTATTTTGGTAATCCTAAATTTTTGTTCAATTTGAGGCAAATGTTAAGAACAATTTTACTTTTAAACTTTATATACCAAAATCCATTCCTAATTTTAAGCTTCTTATTATTCTCTTTTAATATTTTATAATTCAGTTTTTATTTGCGTTTTGAAAAGATCCATTAAAATCTTAAGGCGAAGTGTCACTCATTGTCTCTTATCTGCTTGTTTTAAAACAGATACACATTAAAAACTTTTAAACTCACATAAGAATTTTTCCTTAATGAAAGAATTACAATTACTGTCACTGTACCAAGAAGCTAGGCTTAACCTTTATAACTTTTAAAAGCATCCTAATTGTAGAACATCATTAAAAGCAAGTCACATTATACAAATGAACTTTTTTAGTCCTCTTTTTAAGGCCTTATTAAATTTAATTTTAACACATCCAAGGGGCAGTTTTAACAATACAAATCAGATCACCACATAAGTAATTTTTATCATCATGTTTTCAAAGTCTATATGCAGGGAATAAGGACAGAACAAAGATGGGCCACTCGGCATCTCCTATGGAATAGGCACGCACCCAATCTGACTCTATAGGGTTAGATGCACTGAATTTGTGATAAGTTTCCATCTTTTGCCATGCATGGACTCCTACCAGGACCTGTCCCACCATCTGTGGACTCCCCCGAGGGTCTGTCCCACCATGCATGACCAGCTGAACTGAACTTCTACCGGCTTACCCTCTTCCCTAAAGGTAGATCTTCTGTTGGCTTCTAAGTTTTTCCCTTTTCTTTTCTTTTTCCTTTTCTTGGTTCATAAATAAAATACAGTTTTAGACAGACAGAACAGGTAACCTTTTTTGACAGTGTAAAACTAAGCTTTATATTTTAATTTTTGTATTTATCCCCAAATTTTTGCCATGGGAACTAAATCCCAAACAGCCAATGCATTTTAAAATATTAGGTTTTTAAATACCAGATTTTCTAATTTTTAAGTTAAAGAATTTCTGAAAAGCCATTTAAAACAATGTAAAAGTTATTTAAAATTTTGGTAATGTCCAAACCTCATAAACTTTTACATTTGAAATTTTATCTCACCTAATTGTTACAGCATGCTGAAAATTTTTATCTTGAACATGTTCACAAACACCTACAAAACACTCACACAGATGTTAAAGTGCACAAAAATCAAAATCAGTTGTATGTACATTTTTAAATTTTTAAACAAAAATATAAGACAATTTTTCTTTAAAACTAAGTACCTTTGTTGAGCTTCATTTTCCCAGAGCATGCTTTTTAGCAAGGCAATTGACCAATGGATCTTTTTAATCCCTTCTGTTGGAGGAAGGCTGGGGGAGGGGGTTGCCTGAAACTAAACTGGCCTGATTTTTTTTTATCCAATTTTAGACAAGAGCAATTTTCAAATTTTTACATTGTCAGGACTAGCTGAAAAGTCCAAACCAGGCACACAGCCTTCCACACCCTCCCCACTTGCAGACTCCACAAGGAGAAAATATGGCCTGAGGTGTCAAGGGAACCAACCTTCCACGCCTCATAGGAAGGGGGCATAGCACGTCTGTGACTGAGCCCAGCTAGGGGCTGGAACTTTTATTCCCCCAGAAATGTTCAAATTAATAACAAAAACACAAATAAACACAAAAACCACGTGTCCACACTTAAAACTGGTACCAATTCTAAAACAGAACTAGACAACAACCAAAGGCTGGGTTGGGGACGAATGGGCCCCCAGTTCATACCTATCAGAACTCTTCACAATTCTCACTCAGCAAGCTGAATCCAGAGTCTGGTGAGTGAGCTGGCCACCTTCACCAAGAACTTCCCCACCTCAGAAAACAGAACAGAAACCACACCAAAATAAACAAGACAGACAAGTGGCCACAAAGACAAAATCAGGTCTGAGTGAATGGGGTGACATCTCACCATTATTCACAAGTGGGACTCAATTCCATTTACCAGGGGATTTGAATCCCCTCTACTCACCTCCGGAGGATTTTTCATTTAGATTCCTGCAAACGTGACACAGGGGCCTTCCAAAGAGGAGAAGAATTCCCAGTCATCCTGGAGCAAGGGAAAGAAGTCTCTAGTGGCCATCCCTTCAGACTGACAGGTTCTCCCACATGCTCAGACCTCCGTGGGCCAAGGCCTGAGGCTAAAATCTTGCTGGGGCCACTTGCAGGTAGTCAGTGACAGTTTCATCCTGAATATGGTTGATAAATTGAAGGTGCCCAATCAGAACGACAAGCAAAACACTCAACAGAAAGACACAACTAAAGAAAAAGACACATGCTGAGCATTGTAATTTGCCAACCAGAAAGTGCCAGACTTAGATGGAATATTCTCCAAAAAATTCCCGCATGAAAGTGCCAGGCTACAGATGGAAAATTTCCACAAAAATGATGCACTAAACAGCAATTCACCCAGATGGGGACTGGGGAATTCTCCCACAGACCCCGTGGCAGTCCTATAGCATGTCCTACAAGACTCTTTGCCAACCAGAATACAGATCCCGCAGGAAACCAGAATTACAGATACAGAATCTGCAGGCGACCAAAAATAGAGAACGGTAATGACTCCACTTACTTGTCGGGTTTTTCACGACTCCATGCTTTGGGGTCTGGGTGAGTTTATGGGGGGCATCACGGATGAGCCCCCAGAAGAAGTGCCCATATTTTGGATGCCCCCTAACAGACCACCATAGACCATGATCAATGCAAACAGCAAAGAGTTGTTTATTGCAAGCTCGAGCTTGGTTCTCTGAACACTAGATAACCAGTGATGCTAAGAGGCCCTGAGCACAAAATTAACAACACTTTTATAGTATCAAATAATCAAGGTTAGGTGGTCTTCACACAAGCAAGTTCACAATTTCAGGGGGTTTCCTCACAAGCAAGTTCACAAGTTCAGGGGGTTTAAGTCCACCCTGATGGCACTACCCTTTTTCTGATGGAACAATTAGTCAACTGTTCTTTTCCTTAAGGATAGGAAGGGTTGGTGGCAACCTGCGGTTTTTTGAGAACTGTTCCTCTTTTGAAGTTATTCTGAGGGAAGCACAGCTACAGGTTGGTGGCGTTAATCTTAAAATGGGGTTACTGTAGCTCTTCACTAGGTATTTTATTTTTTCTAGCGCCATTACCAATGGAGTTGCTTTCCTGATTTCAGCCATGCTTTTCTTATTGTTGGCATACAGAAAAGCCATGGATTTTAGAGGGTTAATTTTATACCCTGCTACTTTGCCAAAGTTTTGAATCAACTTGATTAAATTGAGAGTGGAGTCCGTGGGATTCTTTAAATGCAAGATCATGTCATCTGCAAAAAGGGAGAGTTTTACTTCATCTTTCCCCATTTGGATCCCTTTTATGTTTGCATCTTGTGTTATTGCTGAAGCTAGGTATTCTAATACTAAATTGAAGATAAGTAAAGAAACTACACATCCTTGTCTGATTTCTGAGTTAACAGGAAATGGCTTTAGTTTTTCATCATTAAGTATAAGGCTGGCTGTAGGTTTGTCATATATAGCCTTTATTGTATTGAGGCAGGTTCCCTGGATTCCTAATTTTTCCAGAACCTTCATCGAAAATGGGTATTGGTTCTTGTTAAATGCTAATTCTGCATCTATTGTGATAACCATGTGGTTCTTATTCTTGCTCTTGTTGATGTAATGAATTATATTAATTGATTTGCATCCCTGAAATGAATCCTGTTTGACCATGATGTATGATTATTTGGATGAAGAGTTGAAGTGCATTGGACTAAATTTTGTTGAGAACTTTTGCTTCAATGTTCATCAAAGAAATGGGTCTATACTTCTCTTTCGTTGATGAGTCCCTGCCTGGTTTTGGGATGAGGGTTATGATGGCTTCATAGAATGAGTTCGGTAGTGAAATTTCTCTTTCAATTTCATTGAAGATTTGAAGGAGTATTGGTGTGAGCTCTGCTTTGAAGGCCTTGTGGAATTCCACTGTAAATCCATCTGATTCTGGGCTTTTCTTGTATGGGAGTTCTCTTATTGTTGTTTCTATTTCAATGCTTTATATGGACCTTTTAAGATGGTTCAACTGATATTGGTTTAGTTTCAGCATGTCAATATTTGCTAGGAAATGGTCCATTTCTGCCAAGTTCTCAACATTATTAGCATGAAGTTTTGAGAAGTATTCCCTTATAGTGTTCTGAATCTTGGTACTTTCTGTGGTGGTTTCCATTCTCATCTCTGAATTTATTTATTTAGCTGTGTTCTATTCTTTTTCTAAGTTTTGCTAAAGTTCTGTCTATTTTGTTAATATTATCGAAGAATCAAGTCTTTGTTATGTTGATTCTTTGTATGTTTTTTGTCAGATTCTAATTCGTTTAATTCTGATTTAATTTAATGATTTTTTTCTGACTACTGGATTGGGGTTTATCTTGCTGCTCTTTTTCAAGGAGATTCAAATCTGTCTAAATTTTTTATTTCAGCTCTCTCCAATTTGTTGTTGTAGGAACTCAGAGATATAAAATTCCCTCTGAGTACTGCCTTTGCTTTGTCCCAGAGGAGCTGGTAATTTGTATGTTCATTTTTGTTGAACATCACGAACATTTGAATTTCTTTCTAATCTATTCCGTGACCAATTGGTGATTCAACAGTGTGTTGTTCAGCATCCAAATGTTACAGGACTTTCTTTGGTGGCTTTTGGTGTTGAGTTCTAAATTTATTCCCTTGTGTTCTTAGTAATGTAAGGTATAACTTCAATATTTCTGAATTTGGACAGGTTTGCTTTGGACCTAAAATGTGGTCTATTTTGGAAAATGTTCTGTGTGCTGCTGAGAAAAACGTGTATTCTGATACTTCTGGGAGAAATATTAGGTAGATGTCTGTTAAATCTAGTTGTTTAGATTTGTGGTTTCTCTGTTGAGTTTTTGCCAATTTGATCTATGAAGTGGGGATAGGGGTGTGATAAAGTTCCCAACAATTAATGTCTTTGGATCTATGTGAAAATTGAGGGAATGTAGTGTTTCTTGGATAAATTTGGGTGCTCCGTGGTTTGTTGAATAGAGATGTAGTATTGTAATATCCTCCTGAAGGAGCTATCCCTTAATTAGTATGCAGCGACATTTTTTATCTATTCTCACTAAATTTAAATTGAAGTCTCTTTCATGTGATATTAGTATTGCAATTCCCACCAGTTTATGGGTGCCATTTGCTTGGTAGATTTTGTTCCAGCGTTTCACTTTCAAAATGTGTTTTTTTAATGGACAGTTCTGACTTCTGAAGGCAGCAGATAGAAGGATCTGGCTTTTTAACCCAACTAGACAGTCTATGTCACTTAATTGGAGAGTTAAGTCCAGAGTTATGAATGAGAGGTGTTTGAGAGTTCCTGAAAAGTTATCCACATTCTTGGGAGCTTCAGTGGCTGGATTCTTCCTATGGTTGTTGGATTCTCAGTTTGGGTGCAGTTTCTTGGCCTTTATTGTGGTCTTGTTGATTTTCTCTGTGTAGGCATCTTTAAGTATCTTTTATAGGGATGGCTTGGTGAAGATATATTGTTTCAGTTTTTCTTTGCTATGGACAGTTTTTATTTCACCTTTGGTTATGAAGGAGAGTTTAGTTCGTTACACTGTTCTTGATTGATAGTTGTCTTTAGAGCATGGCCTTGATCATTGCATGCTCTTCTTGCTTTAATTGTCTTGCTGCAATATATGAGGTGATTCTAATTGGTTTTCCTTTTTAAGTGGTTGACTTTTACTCCTTGACAGCTTTAAGGAACTTTTCCTTTGTCTGAACTGATCCCGTGCGGATTATAATGTCATGATGGGATATCCTATCCTTGTCTGGTCTATTTGGGGTTCTAAAAGCTTCTTGTATCTGAATAGGCCTATCTTTTTTCATGTTTGGGAAATTCTCTTCTAGGATCCTATTAACCAAATTTCCTAGACCATTAAGTTCTGTCTCTATGTGATACTCCACACCCATTATCCTCAGATTAGGCCTTCAGATGGTGTCTTCCAAATGGTGAATAGATGTATCATATTTTTTGGATTTGTCTTGGATAGTTGTATGTTACTTCTCTATAATAACCTGGCTGTTCTCACTCCCTCAGATTCAATGTTCTGCATGGTCTAACCTACTGTCAAGATTTTCTACTTTGTTTTATTTTTCTTTCTTTTCCTTCTAATTGGTTGGCATTGAAGGCTTCAAATTCTTTGTTGGAGCTTTGTTTTCAATCTTGTATGAACTTCTTTATTTCCTTAATTTTGTGCTCAGTGTTTATTCTAAAATCACTTAGTTGATTGGTTATGGTTTCCTTGAACTCCCATTCCTGCTGTTGGGCTCCATTCTGCATTCCCTTTGTGATTTACCTGAATTCTTTCAGCTGTCTGTTTATAGATTCCATGAAAATATTTGTGTATTCTCATCCCCTCTCACAATTCCTGTATAACTCTTTGATTAGCTTTCTCACGTTCACACAATTCCTGTCTTTTTTTTTTTACTGTTCTCAGCCTGCTCACATAATTCCTTTATTTCTCATTAACTGTTCTCAACCTGCTCATGCAATTCTTGTATCACTCTTTGAGTAGTTCCTCATGCTCATGAGATTCCTGTATTGATCTTTGGTTTGCCTCCTCTCTCTTCCTGTCGTGCTCATCCTGAGTCTTTTTCAAGTTTTCAATCATTTCATTCACCATGTTTAGCAGTAGTATTTGTAGAGCTTTTTGGGAACTCTCCTCTGGATTATTCATTAACTCTTCTGTCACTTGATTATCACGAATGGGAGTTGAGATACCCTGATTTGCCATTTTTCTTGTGTTTTTCTGTCTTGTTCTGTCCGTTTGGTATGAAAGTAACATTGTATGCTAGAATAGTATTTTAAGGCAAGCATCAACCACAGTCCTGTATTTGCACAGTCAAAATGGCTGCAGATAAATTGTAGTTCAACAGATACAATCAATTCAAACAAGTATGGATTAATAGGCTTTGAACAGCAGAGAAGAATTTGGCAAACCAGAAATTATTAGGTTTAGGGAAATATGTGGGAGAAATAGGTTTAGATGTATGTGGAAAGGTAAAAGGAGAGTGAAGTTAATCAAGTCCTAACTTCAGGGAGGGAAAAGGATTGGACAGAATGTTAGGAGAGAGATTAGAAAAAAAGAAAAAATGGAAAAAGAACAATTGAAATTTAAAAAGTGAAACTCAAAATCATGAAAATGTAAAGAAATGTTATTGAGAAAAGAAAAGGTAGGATGACAGGAGGGGAGGAACAGAAACGAAATATGAAAAACTAAAAAATAAAAATCCTTAAAATTAGTTACTTGAAAATTATATAGGTATAAAGAGATAATACTGCTATTAAAGAATTTAAGCCTAAGAGTTTGTGAATAGAGTAATAAATTTCTTGATTATGTGTGTTCCCAATTGGGGATAACATATGATAATGGATGAAGGTTATATATCTGCGGCTGCACAGAACAGCAATTAAGGCATGCAAAAAAGAAAGAGAAAAAATGAAAAGAATAAAAAAGAGGGGGAAACAAGCTACATAAAATATAATTTCACTCTTTCTTGTCTACTCTCCAGCCACCATGAGGGACAGAAGAGATGGTTTTAGAAGGAAAAGTTTCTACTCTTCCCATTTTTCAAGGGACCATTCTCCCCATAAAAGGGAGCATCCATTTTTCAGAGTCACCTGGAGGTCAAAAGGACTCTCCACAACAGATCTGGCTCCAGTTTCAGCAGCAGGGGCTACTCTCCAGGACGGAGCAGAGCATATTCATTCTACAAGTCTCAGCATAGTTGTGGTGCCTGAACTCTGGGCCTGGGAGCTGTACTTCAGCTCTTCAGCTGAAGGTTAGCACTCTACCACTTGAGCCACGGCACCACTTCCAGGTTTTTACTTTTTGCTTGTATGGTGCTGAGGAATAGAACACAGGGCCTCATGCATGCAAGGCAAGCGCTCTGCCACTGAGCTACCTCCCAAGCCCTCTACTCAGTCTCTGAAAACATCACGAGACACTTCACCTTCAAGCTCTTCAGCAGTTCCTTCATCAAAGGTTTATCGGCAACACTGGGAAACTTTCGGGATGGTTGTGAAAATGCTGATTGAAAAAGATCCTTCATTATAACAGTCAATACAGTTGACACTGAGGCAGAATTTACATGAAATAGGTGAGCGTTGTGTTGAAGAATTGAAGCATTAAATTGCAGAGTATGATAATTCTGCTCAAGATTTTGGAGAGCATTTTTAGAAGAATTAGTGTTTAGGTATAATAAACATTAAAAGAAATGTTTCTAGATATAACCACCCTCCCTCCTCCACCTGTGGAACTGTGTAAATCTTTAATGTATGGGACTTTTGTGATGAAGAGCAATATTTTATTTGGCCATATTTCCAATTCAGTCAAAGGTCTAAAATAGTCTTTGAACGATACTTTAGCTATAATTTTTTTCTAAACATAAAGTCACTTAATCCATATTCCCCCTTTGAACTTGCTCTATTCTACTGTCTTCCATAACATATGCTGATTTGTTTGGTCATTTGAGTGTAATTTATAGCTAGACATCTTTCCATTTAAAATGATAGTCTTTTGCATTCTTGGAGCAGAGATCGCAATGTAAAAACTGCTACCATTTTGAGTTGTGAATTTTTGTTTTTGCTGACTCTTTTGTTAGTCATTTACCAAGTTGATGATATCATTCAAATAAACAGTACCCTGGTATCTTAGTGCATATTTGCTTTCAGAACAGTTTTCATTCAGCAACAAAACAACTTTCAAAATTCTAAATCATAACTTCAAATTTTTTCTCAAAATAAATAACAGTGTTTTCTCTTAAAATATTCATGAATGTTTGGAGTACTGTAGCTGATCAAATCTTAAATATCATATAGTAAGAATAAAAGAAAGCAATTTGAGGTGGACGATGAGTATTATAAAAAATGTAATTACTGAAATAATTTTCTGCAGAAAAAACTCAGCAAATATAGGAGATTGGAGTTTAACATTTTCATAGACCCATACTGGTTTAAACAATTTTTCAAACTATTCTTTTATTAGTCTCTATAATGTGAGTGTTTTGTTCTGCTGACTTTTTTTTGGGGGGGAGGGGGGGTCCGGTTGTGGGGCCTGAACTCTGGGAGTAGACGCTGTCCCTCAGCTCTTCAGCTCAAGGCTAGTGTTCTACTACTTGAGCGACAGCGCCAATTCTTGCTTTTTTCTTTTTGCTTATGTGGTGCTGAGGAATCAAACCCAGGGCCTCTGACATGCAAGGCAACTGCTCTACCACTGAGCCACCTTCCCAGCACCTGTTCTGCTGACTTTTAAATGTCTTAATCTTCAAAAATGTTCTTAAAGAAACAAAGGAGAATTAGTAAGTTAGCAAGAAATCTGTGTGTGTACAGTCCTTCATGAGTGAGCCAACCAAATCATGAGTTAGTTAAGAATTTAACAGGGACCATTAGAATATTCCATTTATTTCCTGGCCATTTTCAGTAGTCCTGTGCATTGAACCAAAATAATTTTTTTATTTTTTTTATTTTATTTGTGAACATACTGTACAGAGGGGTTACAATTACATGGGCAGGATAATGCGTACATTTCTTACCAAGCATTGCAGCCTCCTCTTTGTTTACCTTTCACATCCCTTCCCAGCCTCCCCCCTTCCCCCCCAATCCAAATCCT